>NC_139943.1:11059378-11064378 GCF_963454915.1 Gymnoscopelus microlampas | reverse complement strand
AAATAGCAGATGTACAAGCTGCTATTTTCAGTTGGGGATGCACGGACAATTACATATTAATTTGGGAGTCCTTGACATGAAAATGTTTGAGAACCACTGGTTTTAAACAACATTTAGGAAGCAAGCCCAAATAAGCAACTACAATTTAGAAACAAGCCCAAAAAAACACAACCCGCAACCCGTAATTACCAATATTTATAAGCGACTTTACAGAAAAAAACAAGCCTATAATAAACAGAACTGGCAACGCTGCGTGCATGCTGGGAGCATCAACCCCGGTGCCAAGGCGACGCGAGCCCCCCGCCGCGCTCCATGAGAACGCCCTTTGTTGACTCGGTCAGCGGGCCTCCCTCCCGCACGCCAAGCGGAAGTACATTCTCAAGACGCCGCGCGAGTCGAGCCGGCACAGCCATATGGTCACATTCTTTGTCGCATCACCCGGGAAAGATCCACTAGCTGTCACTTGTGTGTGTGTGTGTGTGTGGGTGTTAAGATAGATAGACAGAGAGAAAGTGTGTGCTGGTGTGCATGTGTGACACACGTGTGTGTGTGTGTGTGTGTGTGTGTGTGTGTGTGTGTGTGTGTGTGTGTGTGTGTGTGTGTGTGTGTGTGTGTGTGTGTGTGTGTATTACTATACTTGTGGGCCAAACGTCCCCACAAGTAGTAGAATATGAGAAATAGATGTTGTGAGGACCATTTTCTTGGTCCTCACTAGAGAAATTGTTATTTTATGGTTGAAAAAGGATTTTTAGAGATACTTTTACACTTTGAAAAAGATTCAGGTTGGGGTTAGGTTTAGGATCAGACCTTTGGAGGTTAGGTTTAGGGGGTTGGGGTTCGATTTTCCCCTATTTTATACTTAGTTGTGCGGCGATGTCAAACACCGGAAAATAGGCGAAAATAAGCTCACAACGTGTCGCGCTGCGACACGTTGTGAGCTTGTAGATCTGCTATTTTTCGGCTTAAGACTTGAGGTTAAAAATTCCCCCCAAAAATCATAAATCAATCATAAAATCGGCTTCCTAAAATGTTGATGTCCTCACAAGTATAGTAATACAAACCTGTGTGTGTGTGTGTGTGTGTGTGTGTGTGTGTGTGTGTGTGTGTGTGTGTGTGTGTGTGTGTGTGTGTGTGTGTGTGTGTGTGTGTGTGTGTGTGTGTGTGTGTGTGTGCGCGCGCGTGCGTGCGCGTGTGTGTGTGTGTGTGTGTGCGCGTGCGTGTGCGTGTGCGTGTGTGTGTCATTTTTGACATTGCACTGCAGCATTATAAATAAGTAAGTCATCAGTTTGATGTCCCGGCCCTCCCTGCCCCCGGTGATGTATGTGGCGTGAGTGACACCAGAGTCATGAGTGATGGGTTTCTGTGCACAGCGAACGTGACACTTCCATTTGCACCGGGCCCAGTCCCCCTGAGGACGGATAAATAATGTCTTCAGAAATCAGATTTTTTCTAAAGATGCGTCTCAGTCTCTGGACACTCGGACACCGAAGACTGATTTATAGCCTATATACCTCATTGTACGAAAGTGTCACTAGGGAGAAATAGCCGTTCTGAAAGCTGGATGCGCTGCATTGTGAGCCTTTAGAGCCTTTGAGCCTCGGAGTTGTGTACATCTCAGGGGAGATTTAAAAAAGCCTTAAAAAGTAGAATAATTCGGGAGTACAGTTTTGAGTCTTTTTTTCCTCTTTTGTCTTGCAGCATATTTTAAGGTTTTAATATTAAAATATATTTTTTTAGGATTGTAAAGGATAGGCAAAGAATAAGCATTGTACTTCAGCCTATTCCTTTTTTCGGTCATTGAGTTTGGATTTTGTGTGCGAGTTGACTTTGGATACAGTACGTGCATTTGTGATTTTTCTTTTTGTAAGTCCACACAAGTGTGTTTTGATTTATTGTAAACAAAGACCGAAAATGGGATTCATTCAGCCTGTAGATCTTCTATTTTCGGCAAGCGACATGTCGTACGACAAGAGTATAAATTAAGCACTACTCGCGCCTATGCTGTTACGCCATTACCACAGCAACCAATGCAGATAGGTCAACGATGTCTGTCAGTGTGGGAAGTCAGTCCTAAAGTTGATTGGATTTGCCTGCATTCTGAACAAAGCCTGTAGGAATGTGGTTCAAATTTATGATTAGCACAAAATCAGTTTCCATGTCGTCGCCTTGCTAAACTAAAGTTTTTCAGGAAAAATAAAAAAACTGATCCAAAACAAAACTATATGATATTTCCTAATTATTTCACCCAAAATGTTTATAACAAAGTATGACTATTTAAATAGAAATAACACTGTCTGTCAGTTATGTAACATAAAAGATTTAAATAGGTTTAAATAGGATTAAATCTGACAAAAAAAAAGCAACAAAAAATACAAAATTGCCTAAATCAGTAAATCATTTGGCTTAAGTCACAAAACCATGCTGACTTAGGCCAAAAAAAAGGCCTATGTTGGCCTAAGTCACACTAGGGAGTTAGGCCATTATACTAAAAGGGGAGTGAACAGCATGATCCTTTTCAATTAGGAGATGGGCGATTTTACCAGGGGTGGCCAGTGTCATGAGGAGCTGACATAGGCAAAAATATAATTTTCCTCAAAAAATGACTTAGGCCATTAGTTTAGCAAGGTGACGATGTGTTTTTGTTGTTGTTACGGGGCCAGAGCTCTGCTCTGGACACGTATTGTTATTCGCATTATTCTGTCACTTCTTCTTCTTCTTCTTCTGCCACTTTTCGCAGTTCTGGCTGAACCGCGCTGTCGGTTTTTACGAAACTCGGCCATATGGTAGGTGGTCATGAAAAACGATCAAAAAATAATTCTCACAATCTTTCGTCCAAAGGTGGCGCTATAGCACTCAATTGAAAATGCCAACTTTGACCAGGTACAACTCATGCCCTGTTTGACCTACAGCCATGAAACTTCGATACACATATGCGTCTCCTCATGCTGAACAACTTTCAAACTCTGACTTTTGACCTCTGACCTTTAGATCTCCCACCATTTTGAATTATATGAAAAACAGTCATTGGCTCCTAACTTCTGCATTTTTTCACTTATGGAAAATCCGTTGGAAATTTTTGTAGAAAGTGGTCCAAAGTTCAAGTACGAAACGTTTCGTGCAGATTGCTCAAAAATCCCAGGAGGAGATAGATTTTAACTATTACAGTTTTATGAAAATTATTCATCTGTGCCTAAAACATACATGCAGACTTACATTTCTTTGAAACTTTGCAGAAATGTACAGGGTCATTCCAAATATCACTGAAACCAATCTTACTCCAATTGGCCAAAAGGGGGCGCTATAGCAATTTTTTGAAAAGGCAGACTTTAAACAGGCATAAGTCATGCCTCGTTTGGCCGAAAGTCGTGAAACTTGCTTACACATGTGCCTTGACTCATGAGGAACACACGTATCGATTTGACCATTAAGCTCCGCCCTTAGATTTTCCGCAATTTTGAGCAGTTTGAAAAATACTTGTTTTTGCCAGTTCTGTCTTAACCGTGCATACGCTTTTTACGAAACTCGGCCATATAGTACATGCTCATGAAAAACTACCAAGAAATAATTCTCACACTCATTTGTCAAAGGGTGGCGCTATAGCACTCAATTGAAAGTGCCAACTTTGAACAGGTACAACTCATGCCCTGTTTGACCTACAACCATGAAACTTCGATACACACATGCGTCTCTTCATGCTGAACAACTTTCGTGGTCTGACTTTTGACCTCTGACCTTTAGATCGCCCACCATTTTGAATTATATGAAAAACAGTCATTGGCTCCTAACTTCTGCATTTTTTCACTTATGGAAAATCCGTTGGAAATTTTTGTAGGCAGTGGTCCAAAGTTCATGTGTAAAATGTTTCGTGCAGATTGCTTAAAGATCCCAGGAGGAGATAGATTTTAACTATTACAGTTTTATGAAAATTATTCATCTGTGCCTAAAACATACATGCAGACTCACATTTCTTTGAAACTTGGCAGAAATGTACAGGGTCATTCCAAATATCACTGAAACCAATCTCACTCCAATTGGCCAAAAGGGGGCGCTATAGCAATTTTTTTGAAAAGGCAGACTTTAAACAGGCAAAAGTCATGCCTCGTTTGGCCGAAAGTCGTGAAACTTGCTTACACATGTGCCTTGACTCATGAGGAACACACGTATCGCTTTGACCAGTAAGCTCCGCCCTTAGATTGTCCGCAATTTTGAGCAGTTTGAAAAACACTTAAACCCAGGATTTTTCAGCTATTTGCGTGAAACTGTATCATCTGTGTGATCTCCTTTTTCACAGTTACTTGTCTGTTGGGCCAATGGCGTCTCCCTTAAATGAATGCCTCACAATCTCAAGGTCGCCAGTTCAAGCCTCACTTGATGCAGACTTAATTTAAGTTGAATTGCAAACAACATGACTGTATCAATGAATACATGTGCAAATGGTAAAGATAACCTGAAATGCTTATTTGAGAGTACGTTTTTTCAACGTATGACATACTTCATTCTGAAAATAGCTGATCTACAATCTCACAACTTTTCATGGTTTGTGAGCTTGTAGATCGGATACTTTCACTAGTTTTGGTTCTGAGGAGATGTACAATTTCTTCATTGGTAAATTAGTCCAGGGGCCAGGCCATATTTTGGTACCACCTAAGTGACCGTAAAGTTTTTGTATTTTTGTCTTCCTACATGTCTCTAGTTTATATTTTGGTATGATAACCCTTCCAATCTTGTAGCTTAATGGCAGTTATCACTACCTACCGGCTAATGTATCCGGTAGGAGACACAAAGTAGAATCTTTGTGTCTCCTACCGGAAATACACCCGGGCATCAAAATATTGCGACAAAAAACAAAATATATCCATGTATTCAAGGCTTCATGGGGTGTGCAATTGATAGAAAATAAATACTTTTTTGGGTGAACTCCTCCATTAAGTTTCCCAGTACCCATTCAGCTATGACCACCCTAGACCGAAGGAGGGTCAACTTTTACAAGCTTATGGAAA
>NC_139943.1:10337242-10444178 GCF_963454915.1 Gymnoscopelus microlampas | reverse complement strand
CGTGGGGTGGGTATTTGGGGCGTGCGTGGGGGGTATTGGGGTGCGTGGGTGGGTATTTGGGGCGTGCGTGGGGTGGGTATTTGGGGCGGTGCGTGGGGTGGGTATTTGGGGCGTGCGTGGGTGGGTATTTGGGGCGTGGGGTGGGTATTTGGGGCGTGCGTGGGGTGGGTATTTGGGGCGTGCGTGGGGTGGGTATTTGGGGCGTGCGTGGGGTGGGTATTTGGGGCGTGGGGTGGGTATTTGGGGCGTGCGTGGGGTGGGTATTTGGGGCGTGCGTGGGGTGGTATTTGGGGCGTGCGTGGGGTGGGTATTTGGGGCGTGCGTGGGGTGGGTATTTGGGGCGTGGGGTGGGTATTTGGGGCGTGCGTGGGGTGGGTATTTGGGGCTTGCGTGGGGTGGGTATTTGGGGCGTGCGTGGGGTGGGTATTTGGGGCGTGGGGTGGGTATTTGGGGCGTGCGTGGGGTGGGTATTTGGGGCGTGCGTGGGGTGGGTATTTGGGGCGTGCGTGGGGTGGGTATTTGGGGCGTGCGTGGGGTGGGTATTTGGGGCGTGGGGTGGGTATTTGGGGCGTGCGTGGGGTGGGTATTTGGGGCGTGCGTGGGGTGGGTATTTGGGGCGTGCGTGGGGTGGTATTTGGGGCGTGCGTGGGGTGGGTATTTGGGGCGTGGGGTGGGTATTTGGGGCGTGCGTGGGGTGGGTATTTGGGGCGTGCGTGGGGTGGGTATTTGGGGCGTGCGTGGGGTGGGTATTTGGGCGTGCGTGGGGTGGGTATTTGGGGCGTGCGTGGGGTGGGTATTTGGGGCGTGCGTGGGGTGGGTATTTGGGGCGTGCGTGGGGTGGGTATTTGGGGCGTGGGGTGGGTATTTGGGGCGTGCGTGGGGTGGGTATTTGGGGCGTGCGTGGGGTGGGTATTTGGGGCGTGCGTGGGGTGGGTATTTGGGGCGTGCGTGGGGTGGGTATTTGGGGCGTGGGGGGTGGGTATTTGGGGCGTGCGTGGGGTGGGTATTTGGGGCGTGCGTGGGGTGGGTATTTGGGGCGTGCGTGGGGTGGGTATTTGGGGCGTGGGGGTGGGTATTTGGGGCGTGCGTGGGGTGGGTATTTGGGGCGTGCGTGGGGTGGGTATTTGGGGCGTGCGTGGGGTGGGTATTTTGGGGCGTGGGGTGGGTATTTGGGGCGTGCGTGGGGTGGGTATTTGGGGCGTGGGGTGGGTATTTGGGGCGTGCGTGGGGTGGGTATTTGGGGCGTGCGTGGGGTGGGTATTTGGGGCGTGCGTGGGGTGGGTATTTGGGGCGTGCGTGGGGTGGGTATTTGGGGCGTGGGGTGGGTATTTGGGGCGTGCGTGGGGTGGGTATTTGGGGCGTGCGTGGGGTGGGTATTTGGGGCGTGCGTGGGGTGGGTATTTGGGGCGTGCGTGGGGTGGGTATTTGGGGCGTGGGGTGGGTATTTGGGGCGTGCGTGGGTGGGTATTTGGGGCGTGCGTGGGGTGGGTATTTGGGGCGTGCGTGGGGTGGGTATTTGGGGCGTGGGGTGGGTATTTGGGGCGTGCGTGGGGTGGGTATTTGGGGCGTGCGTGGGGTGGGTATTTGGGGCGTGCGTGGGGTGGGTATTTGGGGCGTGCGTGGGGTGGGTATTTGGGGCGTGGGGTGGGTATTTGGGCGTGCGTGGGGTGGGTATTTGGGGCGTGCGTGGGGTGGGTATTTGGGGCGTGGGGGTGGGTATTTGGGCGCGCGTGGGGTGGGTATTTGGGGCGTGCGTGGGGTGGGTATTTTGGGGCGTGCGTGGGGTGGGTATTTGGGGCGTGCGTGGGGTGGGTATTTGGGGCGTGGGGTGGGTATTGGGGCGTGCGTGGGGTGGGTATTTGGGGCGTGCGTGGGGTGGGTATTTGGGGCGTGCGTGGGGTGGGTATTTGGGGCGTGGGGTGGGTATTTGGGGCGTGCGTGGGGTGGGTATTTGGGGCGTGCGTGGGGTGGGTATTTGGGGCGTGCGTGGCGTGGGTATTTGGGGCGTGCGTGGGGTGGGTATTTGGGGCGTGGGGTGGGTATTTGGGGCGTGCGTGGGGTGGGTATTTGGGGCGTGCGTGGGGTGGGTATTTGGGGCGTGCGTGGGGTGGGTATTTGGGGCGTGCGTGGGGTGGGTATTTGGGGCGTGGGGTGGGTATTTGGGGCGTGCGTGGGGTGGGTATTTGGGGCGTGCGTGGGGTGGGTATTTGGGGCGTGGGGTGGGTATTTGGGGCGTGCGTGGGGTGGGTATTTGGGGCGTGCGTGGGGTGGGTATTTGGGGCGTGCGTGGGGTGGGTATTTGGGGCGTGCGTGGGGTGGGTATTTGGGGCGTGGGGTGGGTATTTGGGGCGTGCGTGGGGTGGGTATTTGGGGCGTGCGTGGGGTGGGTATTTGGGGCGTGCGTGGGGTGGGTATTTGGGGCGTGCGTGGGGTGGGTATTTGGGGCGTGGGGTGGGTATTTGGGGCGTGCGTGGGGTGGGTATTTGGGGCGTGCGTGGGGTGGGTTTTTGGGGCGTGCGTGGGGTGGGTATTTGGGGCGTGGGGTGGGTATTTGGGGCATGCGTGGGGTGGGTATTTGGGGCGTGCGTGGGGTGGGTATTTGGGGCGTGCGTGGGGTGGTATTTGGGGCGTGGGGTGGGTATTTGGGGCGTGCGTGGGGTGGGTATTTGGGGCGTGCGTGGGGTGGGTATTTGGGGCGTGCGTGGGGTGGGTATTTGGGGCGTGCGTGGGGTGGGTATTTGGGGCGTGCGTGGGGTGGGTATTTGGGGCGTGGGTGGGTATTTGGGGCGTGCGTGGGGTGGGTATTTGGGGCGTGCGTGGGGTGGGTATTTGGGGCGTGCGTGGGTGGTATTTGGGGCGTGGGGTGGGTATTTGGGGCGTGCGTGGGGTGGGTATTTGGGCGTGCGTGGGGTGGGTATTTGGGGCGTGCGTGGGGTGGGTATTTGGGGCGTGGGGTGGGTATTTGGGGCGTGCGTGGGGTGGGTATTTGGGGCGTGCGTGGGGTGGGTATTTGGGGCGTGCGTGGGGTGGGTATTTGGGGCGTGCGTGGGGTGGGTATTTGGGGCGTGGGGTGGGTATTTGGGGCGTGCGTGGGTGGGTATTTGGGGCGTGCGTGGGGTGGGTATTTGGGGCGTGCGTGGGGTGGGTATTTGGGGCGTGGGGTGGGTATTTGGGGCGTGCGTGGGGTGGGTAATTGGGGCGTGCGTGGGGTGGGTATTTGGGGCGTGCGTGGGGTGGGTATTTGGGGCGTGCGTGGGGTGGGTATTTGGGGGCGTGGGGTGGGTATTTGGGGCGTGCGTGGGGTGGGTATTTGGGGCTTGCGTGGGGTGGGTATTTGGGGCGTGCGTGGGGTGGGTATTTGGGGCGTGCGTGGGGTGGGTATTTGGGGCGTGCGTGGGGTGGGTATTTGGGGCGTGCGTGGGTGGGTATTTGGGGCGTGGGTGGGTATTTGGGGCGTGCGTGGGGTGGGTATTTGGGGGCGTGCGTGGGGTGGGTATTTGGGGCGTGCGTGGGGTGGGTATTTGGGGCGTGCGTGGGTGGGTATTTGGGGCGTGGGTGGGTATTTGGGGCGTGCGTGGGGTGGGTATTTGGGGCGTGCGTGGGGTGGGTATTTGGGGCGTGCGTGGGGTGGGTATTTGGGGCGTGCGTGGGGTGGGTATTTGGGGCGTGCGTGGGGTGGGTATTTGGGGCGTGCGTGGGGTGGGTATTTGGGGCGTCGGGGTGGGTATTTGGGGCGTGCGTGGGGTGGGTATTTGGGGCGTGGGGTGGGTATTTGGGGCGTGCGTGGGTGGGTATTTGGGGCGTGCGTGGGGTGGGTATTTGGGGCGTGCGTGGGGTGGGTATTTGGGGCGTGGGGTGGGTATTTGGGGCGTGCGTGGGGTGGTATTTGGGGCGTGCGTGGGGTGGGTATTTGGGGCGTGCGTGGGGTGGGTATTTGGGGGCGTGCGTGGGGTGGGGTATTTGGGGCGTGGGGTGGGTATTTGGGGCGTGCGTGGGGTGGGTATTTGGGGCGTGCGTGGGGTGGGTATTTGGGGCGTGCGTGGGGTGGGTATTTGGGGCGTGGGGTGGGTATTTGGGGCGTGCGTGGGGTGGGTATTTGGGGCGTGCGTGGGGTGGGTATTTGGGGCGTGCGTGGGGTGGGTATTTGGGGCGTGCGTGGGGTGGGTATTTGGGGCGTGGGGTGGGTATTTGGGGCGTGCGTGGGGTGGGTATTTGGGCTTGCGTGGGGTGGGGTATTTGGGGCGTGCGTGGGGTGGGTATTTGGGGCGTGGGGGTGGGTATTTGGGGCGTGCGTGGGTGGGTATTTGGGGCGTGCGTGGGGTGGGTATTTGGGGCGTGCGTGGGGTGGGTATTTGGGGCGTGCGTGGGGTGGGTATTTGGGGCTTGGGGTGGGTATTTGGGGCGTGCGTGGGGTGGGTATTTGGGGCGTGCGTGGGGTGGGTATTTGGGGCGTGCGTGGGGTGGGTATTTGGGGGCGTGGGGTGGGTATTTGGGGCGTGCGTGGGGTGGGTATTTGGGGCGTGCGTGGGGTGGGTTTTTGGGGCGTGCGTGGGGTGGGTATTTGGGGCGTGGGGTGGGTATTTGGGGCGTGCGTGGGGTGGGTATTTGGGGCGTGCGTGGGGTGGGTATTTGGGGCGTGCGTGGGGTGGGTATTTGGGGCGTGGGGTGGGTATTTGGGGCGTGCGTGGGGTGGGTATTTGGGGCGTGCATGGGGTGGTATTTGGGGCGTGCGTGGGGTGGGTATTTGGGCGTGCGTGGGGTGGGTATTTGGGGCGTGCGTGGGGTGGGTATTTGGGGCGTGGGGTGGGTATTTGGGGCGTGCGTGGGGTGGGTATTTGGGGCGTGCGTGGGGTGGGTATTTGGGGCGTGCGTGGGGTGGGTATTTGGGGCGTGCGTGGGGTGGGTATTTGGGGCGTGGGGTGGGTATTTGGGGCGTGCGTGGGGTGGGTATTTGGGGCGTGCGTGGGGTGGGTATTTGGGGCGTGCGTGGGGTGGGTATTTGGGGCGTGCGTGGGGTGGGTATTTGGGGCGTGCGTGGGGTGGGTATTTGGGGCGTGCGTGGGGTGGGTATTTGGGGCGTGGGGTGGGTATTTGGGGCGTGCGTGGGGTGGGTATTTGGGGCGTGGGTGGGTATTTGGGGCGTGCGTGGGGGTGGGTATTTGGGGCGTGCGTGGGGTGGGTATTTGGGGCGTGCGTGGGGTGGGTATTTGGGGCGTGGGGTGGGTATTTGGGGCGTGCGTGGGGTGGGTATTTGGGGCGTGCGTGGGGTGGGTATTTGGGGCGTGCGTGGGGGTGGGTATTTGGGGCGTGCGTGGGGTGGGTATTTGGGGCGTGGGTGGGGGGTATTTGGGGCGTGCGTGGGGTGGGTATTTGGGGCGTGCGTGGGGTGGGTATTTGGGGCGTGCGTGGGGTGGGTATTTGGGGCGTGGGGTGGGTATTTGGGGCGTGCGTGGGGTGGGTATTTGGGGCGTGCGTGGGGTGGGTATTTGGGGCGTGCGTGGGGTGGGTATTTGGGGCGTGCGTGGGGTGGGTATTTGGGGCGTGCGTGGGGTGGGTATTTGGGGCGTGCGTGGGGTGGGTATTTGGGGCGTGCGTGGGGTGGGTATTTGGGGCGTGCGTGGGGTGGGTATTTGGGGCGTGCGTGGGGTGGGTATTTGGGGCTTGCGTGGGGTGGGTATTTGGGGCGTGCGTGGGGTGGGTATTTGGGGCGTGGGGTGGGTATTTGGGGCGTGCGTGGGGTGGGTATTTGGGGCGTGCGTGCGTTGGGTATTTGGGGCGTGCGTGGGGTGGGTATTTGGGGCGTGCGTGGGGTGGGTATTTGGGGCGTGGGGTGGGTATTTGGGGCGTGCGTGGGGTGGGTATTTGGGGCGTGCGTGGGGTGGGTATTTGGGGCGTGCGTGGGGTGGGTATTTGGGAAGTGGGGTGGGTATTTGGGGCGTGCGTGGGGTGGGTATTTGGGGCGTGCGTGGGGTGGGTATTTGGGGCGTGCGTGGGGTGGGTATTTGGGGCGTGCGTGGGGTGGGTATTTGGGGCGTGGGGTGGGTATTTGGGGCGTGCGTGGGGTGGGTATTTGGGGCGTGCGTGGGGTGGGTATTTGGGGCGTGCGTGGGGTGGGTATTTGGGGCGTGGGGTGGGTATTTGGGGCGTGCGTGGGGTGGGTATTTGGGGCGTGCGTGGGGTGGGTATTTGGGGCGTGCGTGGGGTGGGTATTTGGGGCGTGCGTGGGGTGGGTATTTGGGGCGTGGGGTGGGTATTTGGGGCGTGCGTGGGGTGGGTATTTGGGGCGTGCGTGGGGTGGGTATTTGGGGCGTGCGTGGGGTGGGTATTTGGGGCGTGCGTGGGGTGGGTATTTGGGGCGTGGGGTGGGTATTTGGGGCGTGCGTGGGGTGGGTATTTGGGGCTTGCGTGGGGTGGGTATTTGGGGCGTGCGTGGGGTGGGTATTTGGGGCGTGCGTGGGGTGGGTATTTGGGGCGTGCGTGGGGTGGGTATTTGGGGCGTGGGGTGGGTATTTGGGGCGTGCGTGGGGTGGGTATTTGGGGCGTGCGTGGGGTGGGTATTTGGGGCGTGCGTGGGGTGGGTATTTGGGGCGTGCGTGGGGTGGGTATTTGGGGCGTGGGGTGGGTATTTGGGGCGTGCGTGGGGTGGGTATTTGGGGCGTGCGTGGGGTGGGTATTTGGGGCGTGCGTGGGGTGGGTATTTGGGGCGTGCGTGGGGTGGGTATTTGGGGCTTGCGTGGGGTGGGTATTTGGGGCGTGCGTGGGGTGGGTATTTGGGGCGTGGGGTGGGTATTTGGGGCGTGCGTGGGGTGGGTATTTGGGGCGTGCGTGCGTTGGGTATTTGGGGCGTGCGTGGGGTGGGTATTTGGGGCGTGCGTGGGGTGGGTATTTGGGGCGTGGGGTGGGTATTTGGGGCGTGCGTGGGGTGGGTATTTGGGGCGTGCGTGGGGTGGGTATTTGGGGCGTGCGTGGGGTGGGTATTTGGGAAGTGGGGTGGGTATTTGGGGCTTGGGGTGGGTATTTGGGGCGTGCGTGGGGTGGGTATTTGGGGCGTGCGTGGGGTGGGTATTTGGGGCGTGCGTGGGGTGGGTATTTGGGGCGTGGGGTGGGTATTTGGGGCGTGCGTGGGGTGGGTATTTGGGGCGTGCGTGGGGTGGGTATTTGGGGCGTGCGTGGGGTGGGTATTTGGGGCGTGGGGTGGGTATTTGGGGCGTGCGTGGGGTGGGTATTTGGGGCGTGCGTGGGGTGGGTATTTGGGGCGTGCGTGGGGTGGGTATTTGGGGCGTGCGTGGGGTGGGTATTTGGGGCGTGCGTGGGGTGGGTATTTGGAGCGTGGGGTGGGTATTTGGGGCGTGCGTGGGGTGGGTATTTGGGGCGTGCGTGGGGTGGGTATTTGGGGCGTGCGTGGGGTGGGTATTTGGGGCGTGCGTGGGGTGGGTATTTGGGGCGTGCGTGGGGTGGGTATTTGGGGCGTGGGGTGGGTATTTGGGGCGTGCGTGGGGTGGGTATTTGGGGCGTGCGTGGGGTGGGTATTTGGGGCGTGGGGTGGGTATTTGGGGCGTGCGTGGGGTGGGTATTTGGGGCGTGCGTGGGGTGGGTATTTGGGGCGTGCGTGGGGTGGGTATTTGGGGCGTGCGTGGGGTGGGTATTTGGGGCGTGGGGTGGGTATTTGGGGCGTGCGTGGGGTGGGTATTTGGGGCGTGCGTGGGGTGGGTATTTGGGGCGTGCGTGGGGTGGGTATTTGGGGCGTGGGGTGGGTATTTGGGGCGTGCGTGGGGTGGGTATTTGGGGCGTGCGTGGGGTGGGTATTTGGGGCGTGCGTGGGGTGGGTATTTGGGGCGTGCGTGGGGTGGGTATTTGGTGCGTGGGGTGGGTATTTGGGGCGTGCGTGGGGTGGGTATTTGGGGCGTGCGTGGGGTGGGTATTTGGGGCGTGCGTGGGGTGGGTATTTGGGGCGTGCGTGGGGTGGGTATTTGGGGCGTGGGGTGGGTATTTGGGGCGTGCGTGGGGTGGGTATTTGGGGCGTGCGTGGGGTGGGTATTTGGGGCGTGCGTGGGGTGGGTATTTGGGGCGTGGGGTGGGTATTTGGGGCGTGCGTGGGGTGGGTATTTGGGGCGTGCGTGGGGTGGGTAATTGGGGCGTGCGTGGGGTGGGTATTTGGGGCGTGGGGTGGGTATTTGGGGCGTGCGTGGGGTGGGTATTTGGGGCGTGCGTGGGGTGGGTATTTGGGGCGTGCGTGGGGTGGGTATTTGGGGCGTGCGTGGGGTGGGTATTTGGGGCGTGCGTGGGGTGGGTATTTGGGGCGTGCGTGGGGTGGGTATTTGGGGCGTGCGTGGGGTGGGTATTTGGGGCGTGGGGTGGGTACTTGGGGCGTGCGTGGGGTGGGTATTTGGGGCGTGCGTGGGGTGGGTATTTGGGGCGTGCGTGGGGTGGGTATTTGGGGCGTGGGGTGGGTATTTGGGGCGTGCGTGGGGTGGGTATTTGGGGCGTGCGTGGGGTGGGTATTTGGGGCGTGCGTGGGGTGGGTATTTGGGGCGTGCGTGGGGTGGGTATTTGGGGCGTGGGGTGGGTATTTGGGGCGTGCGTGGGGTGGGTATTTGGGGCGTGCGTGGGGTGGGTATTTGGGGCGTGCGTGGGGTGGGTATTTGGGGCGTGGGGTGGGTATTTGGGGCGTGCGTGGGGTGGGTATTTGGGGCGTGCGTGGGGTGGGTATTTGGGGCGTGCGTGGGGTGGGTATTTGGGGCGTGCGTGGGGTGGGTATTTGGGGCTTGGGGTGGGTATTTGGGGCGTGCGTGGGGTGGGTATTTGGGGCGTGCGTGGGGTGGGTATTTGGGGCGTGCGTGGGGTGGGTATTTGGGGCGTGCGGTGGGTATTTGGGGCGTGCGTGGGGTGGGTATTTGGGGCGTGCGTGGGGTGGGTATTTGGGGCGTGCTTGGGGTGGGTATTTGGGGCGTGCGTGGGGTGGGTATTTGGGGCGTGGGGTGGGTATTTGGGGCGTGCGTGGGGTGGGTATTTGGGGCGTGCGTGGGGTGGGTATTTGGGGCGTGCGTGGGGTGGGTATTTGGGGCGTGGGGTGGGTATTTGGGGCGTGCGTGGGGTGGGTATTTGGGGCGTGCGTGGGGTGGGTATTTGGGGCGTGCGTGGGGTGGGTATTTGGGGCGTGGGGTGGGTATTTGGGGCGTGCGTGGGGTGGGTATTTGGGGCGTGCGTGGGGTGGGTATTTGGGGCGTGCGTGGGGTGGGTATTTGGGGCGTGCGTGGGGTGGGTATTTGGGGCGTGGGGTGGGTATTTGGGGCGTGCGTGGGGTGGGTATTTGGGGCGTGCGTGGGGTGGGTATTTGGGGCGTGCGTGGGGTGGGTATTTGGGGCGTGGGGTGGGTATTTGGGGCGTGC
This sequence comes from Gymnoscopelus microlampas, assembly GCF_963454915.1. NCBI lineage: Eukaryota > Metazoa > Chordata > Actinopteri > Myctophiformes > Myctophidae > Gymnoscopelus > Gymnoscopelus microlampas. The sequence goes on along the minus strand of NC_139943.1, from coordinate 10,434,789 downwards.
GTGGGGTGGGTATTTGGGGCGTGCGTGGGGTGGGTATTTGGGGCGTGCGTGGGGTGGGTATTTGGGGCGTGCGTGGGGTGGGTATTTGGGGCGTGCGTGGGGTGGGTATTTGGGGCGTGGGGTGGGTATTTGGGGCGTGCGTGGGGTGGGTATTTGGGGCGTGCGTGGGGTGGGTATTTGAGACACTACAGCACAGCAGTGCTCTGCATGGCGGAAAAGCGAAAAATCAAGCACTTTACGATATGGCCACGAACCCCAGGGACGTGCACAGATAGACTCTAGGTGGTGCTAGAGCACCTGCCCTTTGCCCTCTTGACCAGAAGTGCCCTTTTTTTTCCAGTCTTCAACAGGGGGTCCGGGACCCCTAGGGGGTCCTCAGAGTTACTACAGGGGTCCGCCAAATCTTTATGTGATATGATTTTTCTTTTTACCATAACCACTCGAAACCTAGCATCCCTTTTCTGAGGAGAACTTTAGCCAAAAGTAGCCGATCTACAAGCCCACAACGCCTCGTGTGGGCTTGTAGATCGGCTATTTTTGGCGTATGTTGGCGTACGTTGCTATAATATCAGTGGTTCTCAAACCTTTTCCGTGTCAAGGACCCCCAAAATGATATGTATTTGTTGGTGCTGTGCTTTCTGGGTTAATCTTTCTGGGAAATGAGTGAACTCTTGTCGTTTAGTATTCTGTGTGGATTGACATTTAGCAGGTATCATTGCAGAGGTCAGAGGTCAAATGTCTCACTGCTAGAAATCACATTGAAATGCAGACACCAGGCTGATGCAATGTGGTCTTGTTGCCAGTAGATGTCACTGTAACACTGTAGTTCTGTTCTAACTGCATTCACTGACTGAGAGGCAAAACATTTAAAATATGATAATATAGATTTATAAATAACCTATTATTCTTAAACCCAATAATTCACACCAGATGACCTAAGTAGTAAGGACAGGGAAATGATTAATTTAACAGGAGTTTTTTTTTTCTTTTTTTTAATTGTTTTCAAAATCATCAAAAGTAGCAGATCTACAAGCTCAAAACAAGCTTGTAGATCTGCTACTTTTGATGCTTTTGTGTGACTCTATAGTATGATCAAATAGGGAGTTAATTTATGAAAAAACACAACGTTAAAATATGGAGATAAGAGGTTTCTGCCCGACAATTATGTAACAATAAAGACATCATTATGGTTTTATATATCCTAATAAGATACACAATTAATATTAAAATGATTTGGTTCTTCAACATTGTAGCAAAAACCACAATAACACAGAGATCATTTAGAATAACAATAGAAGGTAAATAAAAACAATAACCTATATGTATATTATTCATATGACACTTTGAGGTGCTGTGTGCATGAGTCCTACTTCTGCTGTAAATCAGTGCTTCTCAAACTCCCCCCAATTTAACATGTATTTTGAAGCGGACCTCCATCTGAAAATGCATTGTACCAGGGGGGACCCCCATACAGGATGTGTGATGTTCAATACGTTTTTAAAAAACTATTACATTTTTTTCCCCACACTTTTATCAAGATCATTTTGAAAATAGCTGAGCTTGTAGATCAGCTGTTTCCAATCTGCAGACCCCTGGGGGTCTGCCCCACTTTGAGAACCACTGCTGTAAACGTTATCCATATGTATATCTGCAACATTTTGGCCGTGGACCCCCATCTGAAAATGTTTTGTGCGAGGGACACCCCCCCCCCCCCCCCCCCTTTCAAAATGTGCGTTAAAGTGATTCAAAGGTATTAAAAAAATGATTTTTGTTTTTTTTTAAATAGCAGAGCATGTAGATCTGCCATTGTCAAATAGCCTCTGGGGGTCCCCGGACCCCACTTTGAGAACCACTGACATAAAGAATAGACTCCTTCCTTGCCAGTACCAAACAAAGCCAGTCCACACCGGATAGCAGATCTACAAGCTCACAGCCAGTCCACACCAGTTTAAAAACTAATCCAGTTCACACCAGTTTAAAACCCAGAAGCATTTATTTTATATGTGTAACAAAGCAGGAGAACATTATTACCTCAGGGTGGGACCATGACCATTAACTACTAAATACACAAACTAAAATCCTATTCTTACCAAACATGAAGAAAACAGAAAATACAAGCATCTTAATTACCTAGAATAAGCTGATAAAAACAGAACAAACTGGTAACAAATAAAAGCTCACCCACCCCTACACTACCAAGACAGTAAGTAGTTCATTATCATAACTTTATCCATGGAAATTATATCAACATCATAAAGAGACTGATGGTGTTTGTAGACATCACTACTGTATCTGACACATTGATAAGACAATAATCAATAATACATAGATAAGAAAGGACACAGGCTATGTTAATAATCAATAATACATAGATAAGAAAGGACACAGGCTATGTTAATAATCAATAATACATAGATAAGAAAGGACATGGACTATGTTAATAATCAATAATACATAGATAAGAAAGGACATGGACTATGTTAATAATCAATAATACATAGATAAGAAAGGACATGGACTATATTAATAATCAATAATACATATATAATAAAGGACATAGGTTATGTTATGTTAATAATCAATAAAGATGTCAAAGTCAGGAGGAGAGATGTGTGAGGACTGGTGACAACCAGCTTCATGGTCAACAGCCTGGTCACTGGAGACGATCACCATCTGAGTCCATCTAGTATTATTATTATTTAACCACTCAACCACTCATCACTACTCAACCACCATGGTAGTTAATTAGTCACTCATCACTACTCAACCACCATGGTAGTTAATCAGTCACTCATCACTACTCAACCACCATGGTAGTTAATCAGTCACTCATCACTACTCAACCAGCACAAATGGAGAAAAGACATGCAGAGGGCAAGAGACAGAGGGCTCTATCTTGGGAGCCGCTTTATCCCTTATCCCTAAACGTATAAGCCATTCTTTACTACAGGGGTAGGCTACTCAACAGGCGGACACCTCCCTGTGGACCCTTGGCAAAAAAAAGGGACATATTTTTTGGGGATTCTTGAAGGGGGTGTGAAAAAGTATTTGAATTGTTGTTCTGTTATTTTCATGTTTATTTTCATGAATGTTTTCATACTCTGCACCAGACGCAGAAATTTCGGGGGGTACGGGGGAGATTTGTCTCCCCCTAGCTTCAGATTGGACCCCCCCAAGTCATTTAGAATAATTAAAATAAATGTTAAAATAGTTAAAAAATACTTATTTATAGAATCTGAACCCACTTATGCATCGTAAGTTATTAATAATGAAGAATTAACATAACACTGTGTCAAATTAGCTAGATTGGAGGCAAAAAAAAAAAAAAACTCAACATTTTGGCGCAGGCTTCACACTAGGGGGATCCCCTCTAGCCTCAACCCAGATTTGCACCACTGCTCTGCACCCCAGTTTTATTAAGTTGGTTGGTTGGGAGGGGATCAGTTTTATTAAGATGGTTGGTTGGGAGGGGATCCAATTTGATAAACTTGGCTCTATTGACCGACTTAAAAAAACAGACCTTTGCCGTATTCAAAAAATGATTTGTGGACCCTCAAGATTTGTAGTTGAGTACCCCTGCTTTACTATTTTTAAAAATATTTTAAAATAGTTCAACTAGCCGATCTACATTGACACGTTGTGAGCTTGTAGATTGACAACAAAATAGTAGAAAATGGCAAATAAGTTTAGGGATAAAGGGTAAAGGTCCTTTCACACGGCAAGCGGCCAACACGCCCAAACTCATTTTCAATGGAGGCGGGCGATTATTTGGGACGCGCGGAGAAGTTGAGGGGCGGTGAGGCGAGTGGGCGCGGTCCCGTGAAACTTTCGTGCGCGTGCTCGTTTGCGCACACGCGCGCGGGCGGCAAGAGCTGGATTGTGGTGAGATTTTGTTTTCACCGCACCGCGCAGGAGGACAAAACAACAATTATCGCGGCGCGATCACCGCTGATCCGAGCGGTTACGCCCGCGTGAACCGCTTGCCGTGTGACCCGACCTCAAGGCGGCGTGCAAGATAGGGCCCACACAGTACTGTATGTACTCCATACCATGTGATCATGGTCTGGAGTTAAATAAATGATGGTGAAATACATCTGACCCCTAGGGTCATAGCAAAAAGGAGATCACACTAGAGGTATGGATTGCAGATTTTAAAAGAATAAGATCACAACACGTCACATTGCAACATGTTGTGATCAACACAATGTTTTACCAAAAAATCAGACATAATCAAAATATAGTTGTAATAATACCTGATAATTGTATATAATATGTTGTACTAACACCAGGTAGTTTATACATAATCAAAATAAAGCTTTGGTAATTAATCAGACTAGAAGCTCGGCCGCCCTTCGGGCGGCCGAGGGTCTAGCCCTTCGGGTGGCCGAGGGTCTAGTCGGGGACCGGCCTACACAGGAACGATGTAAATAGGGAATGAATGCTCCACCCTTTAAATCAAACCCCATTATACCTGTTGTCATAGGACCCGTTTTGGCCATCTGTTTGCCTGTGTCCATTTATGCCCATCTGTGTGTGCATTTATGCCCATATATGGAGCTATCTGTGTCTGTGATATATGGACATCTCTGTATGTGTCTGGGTGTGTCCCTTTTATGCCCGTATATGGAGATCTCTGTGTCTGTCTGTGTCCATTTATGCCCATTATCCTAAAGGAGTTCGCTATAAACAATGTTGTCAGTAATGCCCTTGTCGTCCTGCTGTGTCCTCTTATAATATGATGATGGGTTCATCTATTTTATAGATGAACCCGTCATCATCTGTGTACGGTCTGATGTCATACTGAGGTCAGCACGTCGATGTTTCCATATATGGACACTCAGAGAGATTTTGTGTTGACTCATCTAGCGTATGTGATGTCAGAGCCTTTTATGAAGTGATGTCACAATGAGTCAGCGCTTGCTCCGAAACAGCCCGATGTCAGTCATCTCCGCATACGGAGATTCCAAACCTTTTGCGTTAGTTCCGGAAAACCGCATATCGGGTCGGGTCGAAGCCTAGCTAAGAACGTAGGCAAAGGTCTGAGCTATCTGCGTGCGAAATTGTGTTTCAGACACAGTGCCGGTTCCCCCTTTGATGCAAACCCCATTATACCTGTTGTCATAGTTTTATGCCCATATATGGAGATCTCTGTATCTGGTTGTCTGTGTCCCTTTATGCCCATAATGGAGATCTCTGTATCTGTCTGTGTTTCAGACACAGTGCCGGTTCCCCCTTTGATGCAAACCCCATTATACCTGTTGTCATAGTTTTATGCCCATATATGGAGATCTCTGTATCTGGTTGTCTGTGTCCCTTTATGCCCATAATGGAGATCTCTGTATCTGTCTGTGCTTTCGACTGTGTTGCAGACACAGTGCCGGTTCCCCCTTTAATGCAAACCCCATTATACCTGTTGTCATTGGACCCGTTTTGACTTTATTATGGAGATCTCTGGATCTGTCTGTCTGTTTCCCTTTCATGCCCATATATGGGGATCTATGTATCTGTTTGTATGTGTCCTTTTATGCCCATATATGGCATATATCTCTGTCGCTTTTTGTTTGTTTCTTCTTTAAGCAGAATATGCAGCCTGCATAAATCTGCATCATTCAAGTCATCATCCCAGTCCCACGCTTTGTTGCTCTTTTCTTTTTTGTAGCGGGAGAGTTCAGCTTGAGTTTTTTTGGAGAACTTGTTTTTTGTTGGTCTTGTGCTGTTGATTTAGCTTGTCTTATGTTTGTCTCCCCCGTCTGCACCTCATCCAACTCAGATCTTGACTGATCCTTGTTTTCTTCAGTAAAAGCAGCACAGTTAATTAATTCTTCATCACCGATCTCATCAAAAAAACTGTCTCCTCCTCTGTCTGCTCCTCCTGTCTTCCCACCAGATGTTGACTGTTCCATCTGCTCCCCAGGAACACTGTCTCCTCCTCCGTCTGCTCCTCCTGTCTGGCCAGCAGATGTTGACTGTCCCATCTGATCCCCAGCAACAGCCTTATTAGCTTTCCATTTCGCATCCCAATCGAGTTTTGTAATTCTTTGGTTCATTTTTCTTTTTTCCTGCTCCAGTTTTTGTATATAAAGAAGGACTTGAGTCGATGTCTTGAAGGCCTGCTCCTGCAATTCCTTCCGGCTTTCCATGAACTTGCACTGATAATTTAGAAGTACCAAGTTGTTACGAATTATTTCTCCTTCACCAGGGTTTAGCTTTGGTAGCTTTTCTGGAGTACTCATTTTTTTGAGAGCTGCTTATAGACTATATGCAGAGGTCTGTCAAGAGTGCTGGACTTAGCTTAGAAGCCGGCTTATATACTTTCATCTGTCACCTCGGAGTGAGAGGAAGAAAGACTATAGTTTATGCCACACTCAGAGATTTTTTGTTGACTCATCTAGTGTATGTGATGCCTTTTATGAAGTGATGTCACAATGAGTCAGCGCTTGCTCCGGAACAGCCCGATGTCAGTCATCTCCGCATACGGAGATTCCAAACCTTTCGTGCCGGATCCGAAAAACTGTGTATCGGGTCGGGTCGAGGCCTAGCTAAGATCGTAGGCAAAGGTCTGAGCTATCTGTGTGCGAAATTTGGAGTCTGTAGCACCAACCATGTGCTTTCAGGGCTCATCCATGCGATTCGGGCCAATTTGGATTCGGCGTCCATTGGCTTCAATTAGTAGTCAGGACTCCGCATATGGAGATTCCGAACCTTTCGTGTTGGTTCCGGAAAACCGCATATCGGGTCGGGTCGAGGCCTAGCTAAGATCGTAGGCAAAGGTCTGAGCTATCTGTGTGCGAAATTTGGAGTCTGTAGCACCAACCATGTGCTGTCAGGGCTCATCCATGCGATTTGGCCCAATTCGGCCTCGGCTTCAATTAGTAGTCACGATAGTATAGACCCCTTAACAGACGACGTCACACTGATAAGAACCAGAATGCGTGCAACCAGTATGCGGCAATGAAACCCATTCTATCAGGTCTCTTGGGGTGTGCTGAAACCAGCGTTCCCCTGAAACAACAGGTTGAGAGTTGATTGCGTGAAACAATCACCTGTGCATCCAGTCTCAATGTTGGTAAACAAATAATTGGTCTATATGCTGCTTTGTTTCTTTGTTTTGTTTGTTTGAAGAAGAAAACTTAACATCATTTCACAAGGACATGGTGAACATTAAGTCACCAAAAAAAGGTTTACTCTACATAATGATCTCAGCTAGTGACGCACACGTCGCACATATCCTGAAACCTGTATTTTAGGAAATGCTTCTTGTAATTTTCTTTGAATTCATTGAATTCGTCTTCCGCTAGTTTTCTGGCCTCTTCTTTGTATTTCTGCTCCAACACCTTCAGTTGTTCACGTTCTTTCTGAATTTCCAGTTTTTGCTTTTCTTCTTCATCTTGTCTCAGTTGATCAGCTTCTCTTATTTTCTTGACATGTTCTAGTTTTTTCTTTTCAAAGTCTTCCTGAAGCTTTTTTATTTTCTTCTCTTCTATTTTCCCCTCTTCATCTTCATGGTGTCTTTTTTCCCGCCATTCTTTTCTTTCGTTCTCCCAAGCATCAAGGTGTTCTCTCATTCTATCCCTTTCTTCTGATTGTTCAGTTTTCTCAAGTTGCTCTTTCAACTTCTTTTGTTCCTTTTCATCGTCTTCCTTCCTTCTTCTGTCCTCGTCTTCTCTTTTTCCCTGATCTTTCTGTCTATCCTTCACTTCCTCAATGTGATCCTCCATTTTTTTAAGCAGTTTCTCTCTTATTTTGCTGTCCTGTTCACTTTCAAATTGCATTGCTTCAATTTCTGCTTTATACTGTGTTTCCAGGTCCTCCATCTTTCTCTTCATCTCAGCGTCCTTCTTTTTTATAATATTCGCCATTTGTTTTTGAACGGCTTCTTCAGCCTCCTTGAACATCTCAGTGGTGTAGCAGATTTCACCATTCTTCTTCACCATCTCCTGAACCTTCCCAAGTAGATCACTGACTTGTTTACGGTTGTCTAACTTGCTTTTCTCATGGTTGTTGAAGACGTGGTACCTTCTTCCACAGTCATCAATCAGCTTCTTAAATGAATCATCACAACCCTTACTGATGTAGTCCTCAATGGACCGTTCCTCATGCTCTAAATTGTCTCCTCCTGTGAACAGAATGATGGTGAAATTCTTGGAATTGGGTCCGAATGCAACCTGGATCTGCTTCAACGACTCTTTATCCTCTGATGTGAGTCGGCCAATTTGTACCGCCAACAGGAACACATGAGGCCCTGGGGCCAGCTGACTGATGCATTTAGACAACTCCTCATTCACCTCTTCCTGGGTCAGACCTGTATCAAACAAACCAGGTGTGTCTACTACAACAACAGGACGGCCATCTACCTCACCATGTGCTTTTTGGCAACGCTTGGTGACAGACTTTTGAGTGGACGTAGATTCAAATATCTTCTGACCCAGAATAGTGTTTCCTGAGGCACTTTTTCCAGTGCCTGTCTTCCCTATCAGCACCACCCTGAGGCAATCACTGCTCTGATGGTCATCACCTGAAATATCAAGAGATATTGCATTAGTTGTACAATCTTTACATAGTTAATGTGTATTTGTCCTTTATTTTGCCAGGACGGTATCACTGATATCCAAAACAGTCCATATCAAGTGGCTATAATGAGAGGTTTATTTTAAAGGACCACTTCAGACTTTTCACCCTTATCTTCATATAATTAGTCCTTACTAATGTCCTTTACAAGATGGCATAATTTCTGCCTAGTCACTCTGTGTCTCATTGGTCGGCTGTGGACAGTTCAGAAACCTGCGCTGCCTACCAGTTACATCATCAATGTGGATTTGAAGCTAATAGCGTTCTCTTCCTGGAAAGTTAGCATGCTTAAAGGTGTAGTTCACCCAAAAAATGACTTATTTTCTATCAACTGCATACCCCATGAAGCCTTGAATTCATGATTTTTTTTTGTTTTTGACGCATTCCTGAACCAATAATTTGATGACGGGTGTATTTCCGGTAGGAGACACAAAGAGTCTACTTTGTGTCTCCTACCGAATACAATATAGCATCTTTCCGTCGGTCATCAAATTATTGGCTTAGGAATACGACAAAAACAAAAATAAATCCATGAATTCAAGGCTTCATGGGATGTGCAGTTGATAGAAAATAAGTCATTTTTGGGGTGAACTACTCCTTTAATGAAGCCATTGTTCTTGCATTCATTTAAAAAAAATGAGAGAAAAAAATACCAAACCTGCCCACCCACCGAGGGTGTCACTGGTAGACAGGTTTCTGAACTGTCCACAGCCCTCCTCTGAGACAGACTGAATAGACAGTAATGGTGCCATATAATAATGAATATTAGTGAGGACCAATTATATGAAGATAGGCTAAAATGGGTAAAGTGGTCCTTTCAAGTGGTTTGTAAAACATCTTACATTTTTTGTTTTTGTTTTTTCAACTAATATTGAATATGCACAAGAGATGTGTATGCAAAAAAAAAAGAACAAATGAAATGCTCACCAATGCTGGGGTTTTTCAACTTCCCAAGGTCAGCCTGTAGCTTAGTGTTGAGTTTTATCTGGGCCTTGAACAACATTTCTCTTGTGAATGGTGATCTCATCTTTTCTACAGCATCCAGCAACACGGGAACTTTCTTGCTGTCCTTGCTGTTGAAGACAATGGATTGGATTCCTAAGCTCTGACACAGCTCCTGGATGTTTGTTTCTTTGTCTGCTGGAGTGGTTGAATCAGACTCTACAGTGAGCAGAACCATGGTGAAGTCATTGACCTCAGAGCTGAATACATTCTGGATGCTCTGTAACTCTCTCTTGTCTTCATGGGTGAGAGGACCCAGAGGAACGGCCATCAGGAAGGCATGGACGCCCTCCGGAGAGACACATCTCCATGCATTCATACATTCCTCCATATATGTTCCACACAAGGCAGGCAGGTCCACCAGGGTCACCCAGCGCCCACACACCACCTCCTGTCTCTGCAGACACTCTGTAGAAAGACCAGACCATGGGGTGTACTTGGACTTGGTTTGACCCAGAATGAAGTTGGCTGCAGAAGTCTTCTCATCTCCTCTTCTGCCACACAGCACCAGGTTCAGAGGACGGTTGGACTTTGGTGCCATGGTGAGGCTTTTTCCTTTGTTATCATCCACAATCTTCTCAATCTTCTCCATTAGGGATGGGCGGTTATCTTCAGTCATCCTGTAAAGTCTTCCTCCACAGTCTTCAATGGTCTCTTCTACATATTTGTTTGCTTCATGTCCCTGGTGTGTCGTGACAACCATTGAGTGTTTAAAGGCATCTTGATGAAGCAAATGCATGATGAACTTTAGTCTGTGTCTGTCTTCTTCCTTGAATTCAGAAGGCTTCAATAACAGCAGGATCATATTTGGTCCAGGAGAACAATGAGATAGGCCCTTCTCCATGTTCTGTCTCGCTGCTTCAACGGGTTGACTGAAGAGGCCTTTGGTTTTCACTACTCTGACAGACTTCCCCTTCCACTTCCCGTTAAAACAGTGCTTGTGCTTTATTAGTTTGTTTGCAGATCTGCCTGTGATGAAGTTACCAAGTGTTGTTTTTTTGTTCTCACTTTTCCCAAGAAGCACTATACTGAGTCCAGAATCCAAGCTCCCAGCTTCACTTGGTGTCTGGCCGCCATCACCAATGGTATCTTCAGAGATATCCTGTCCATCGTTCTCCTTAGCAACTTGAACCAATCGTGTCAACAGTTCTCTGAGATCAGGGTTCTTCTGCTGTAAATGTCTGTACTTACATTTGCTGATCATTTGAGATAGTTGAGGAAGCTGCATGTAGTTTGACATGTCACCTTCATGTGGCTCTCTGGGTGTTGACACTAACACAAGTGAGTGATAAAATGAGCGATCGCTCAAGTCTTCAAGAACTTTATGCAACTTGAGTCTTTGTTCTTCAGAGAAGTCTTCTGGTTGAAGCACCAGTAGAAACACATGGATCTCCTCTGCCTTGATCTTCTCTAACAGGTCTGTTTGTGAGATGTTGGGATCTAGCAGGTCTGGAGTGTTGATGACCACCATCGGTATGTGATCCACTTGAGCACGTTCTACCCTACAGTCATGAAGAGCTTCATGTTCATTGAACACAGTCTCTCCCAGTAGGAGGTTTCCAACTGCATTCCTCTCTGACTGGTTATTCCCCAACAGAACAACCCTCAGCTCAGACACTGAAATAAAAACACTACATTAAAGCATTATTACAGGTTTAAACTAACTAATTGTTCTTAATATTAAGCTTAAATATACAGTATATCTCAAGGACAAGCTGCGGCTTTTATTACGATGGTTGGAAGTTTGCAATAATAATGTTTGGAGTTTTGACATAACAATTAGAAAAATATGCTCCTTGGAGCAGAGGTCTCCGCCAGGCCAGGTACAGTACCTTATTGTGGGCCTGCAAAGTCTGGAATCCAGTCACAGGCAGAAATTGGTGTGGCGTATTTGGGTAGTTGCGTAATGATCAAAGGAATATGTGTTATTGTATGACCTACGATTCAAGAGTTATAGGCCAAAACATGAATATGCCTGTTATAGTGCCACCATGAAGCCTATTTGAAAAAATGTGTGCACCATTTCTTCCTCGGCCTAGTGGGAATGTGCGCGCGAAGGTTCACAGCAATCGGTCGCTGCATTCATGATTTGAGGCATTTTGTTCAAAATGGGCTGTTCCTGCCAACTTTGAAAGACAATCTTAGCTAATCAGGATGGAATATGAAAAATCGGACAGATCCACTTTGATCACATGACTATAGAGATGTTCCAATTTGTGTGATGTTTGAACAAAATCTGTAGGTTCTTTCATGGCCTACTGAGAGTGTGCGTTCAAAGTTTCTCACCGATCGGTCCAATGGTTAGCTGCTCACAGCAGTGGCGGTTTAGACTCCACAGGGGCCCTACGCAGGATACGGGACACATGCGCGCGCGCGCAGCACACGTGCATGTGTCCCTCGTGTGCGCGCGCGCTTTTTTTCGGGTTCCCCGCGGATAAAGTTACTTTTTTTGTTACTTTATTTCGGTTTTAGTGTGCTGCACAGCCTGCGCTGATGTGAACGCAGTAATGCACGTTATTTTCTGCTGAAGGGAGGGGGCGGAGAGGGGGCCTCTTTGATCGGCGGGTAGGCGGGGCCCTACTCAACCTGCGTAGTGTGCGTATAGGGTGGACCGGCTCTGGCTCACAGACAGACGGATTGACGGACCGATGCAAGCAAGGACACATGGACAGACGGACAGTGACGAAAACAACACGCCATCGGCCTGGCGGAGACAATAATATTAGGGCTGGGAGCATACAGTAGTTCGGTAATGAACATGCACACAGAGAGTTGCAGCAAACAGCTGCAACTTCCACTGGCAGCAGATGTTCCAATACCGCTATGACTAGCATTGAACAGAAGGACAGGGATTAGGGACATGGACATTTCAATCACAAGCTATCATGTAATTAAAAAGCTTGTGTATTGATTGTTCGAATGTTCCGTATAACACAGTCTTCTGGGTTTTACAAACTAATTTGAAGGAATCGTGCAATCTCAGCCCCCTGCCATTGTTTTGTTCTTAGGTCATTTAGAACCCCAGGATTTTATGAAAGACATCTTGACAAACTGTTACAATTTGTGGCATCATAAGATGTTATGTTAATGATTATTACATCCTGTAGTTTAAGCAGCTTTACAAACTCACTATATTTTGTGAGATCAAGGTCTCAGCTGTATCAGATTAAATTATTAAAACTATAGGCTGAGTGGTAACCTCAGATATTCCTGTAGGTGTTGCAAACATACCAAGAAAGCTTTACAAATAAAACACCAAAACAGTTCTGATTCAGTTCAGTTTTACTCACTTCTAGGAGGCAAGTCCATGCTTGTGGCCCGTTTCAGAGGTTCTATAGCCTGACCCTCTGTGACAATATAGAAATAAGAAAAATACAGTTCAATGAATATTCAAAATCTCAACCCATGTAATGTGTCTCATTTCAATGCATTCTGAATATTTTAAACCCTTTCAATTTCAGTATTTTGAGGCCTTCTGTGTTTGAGTTTGCAGTTTTTGACTAGGTGTTGTAGTTTTGCCATGGTGCTGAAAATATATTTAAATAAATTAACTGATTGATCGTGTATGTGTGTGTATGTGTATGTGTATGTGTGTGTGTGTGTGTGTGTGTGTGTGTGTGTGTGTGTGTGTGTGTGTGTGTGTGTGTGTGTGTGTGTGTGTGTGTGTGTGTGTGTGTGTGTGTCAGTCCTTGTCAGTGAATGAGTTAACATTTAATGCCAGACTGCACCAATGCAACTAGTCGCAACTCATTGCAACAAAATGAGTTTTACGGCCAGTCCACACCAATGAAACTCCTTGCAACTCCTGAGGATAATGGTTGCAAGGAGTTGCATGGCTGTGGACTGGCCTGGACATCCATTATACTGTAATGCCTTGAGTACATTATTCTTTCAAATGTGACGCTTTGTTTCCACCAAATAGGTCGAAGCACAACATTGGTATTCACTGAAAGTTAACTTAGATGAGGTCATGTTTGACTGCACTCACCAGGTTTCTCCAACATGGATTCTTGTTCATGTTGTGGTAGATCAAGTTGCTTGATGTATTCTGAGCCAGCCATGATGTCACTTAGCTGGACTCACAGAAACGATGAATTCAACTGTTGGTTTGTTGGGGAAAATAACACATCATATTTCTTAACACCACATAGCCTAAACACTGTTAGTTTTGCATTCTTAATGTGTTCATGAGAGCTCAATACTATATTCCTTAAAAGTAAAAACAAATGTATACATGTAGGTAATTCAAGGCAATTCTAAATAATAATAATAATAATACAAAAATATATTATTCATTAATGTTCAAAGATGATTCAAAGAGGTTTTATTTGTCACTAACTCATAGACCAGACCGGCTGTGTCCCTTCTTGGGGGAATTCTATCCATTGATAAGGTTGTTACACACCGGCGAATATAGCGAATATACGCAAAATTCGGACTTGTTCCGAATAATTAAAAGACGCTTTTTCGCTTCGCTTTTTCGCTCCATGTACGGAGCCATTGACTTTATACGTTTTTTTTTAAAAACGCATTATTCGCACGAAAAAATCGCCCCGGTGTGTAAGGACCTTTACTCTATTCTATTCGACCTAAATGAGCATATATACTGGTGCCTGATGAATGGAGCCATGGCAGACAGCAGAGTTAGATATATTCTGACAGACTAGAACAGCTCCAAGGTGGGCTGACAGGCTCCGCTCCCAGCCCGTAGGAGTATACTTGTAGTGACAAATATCAACCTCCCCTCCCGGGAACACGGGCCACTTGTGTTCGTATAGACGATTGACAAAGCCAGAAGTACCGTGGTGGATTTGAACCCACAACCTCCACGGTGGTGGGCAGGCACTTTACCACTGCGCCACCCGAGATCCAAAATCGTAACTATTTTACTATTATATTAAAAACATTTTAACCCATTTTGGGCGGGAACCCCTATTTGTAACAATACCTTTCAGGACGGGAAACTCTTTTGCGGTTCCTGTTGCTATGTACACTATATAGCAACATAAATGTTTTTCAATACATATTTGAAGTGTTTCAGAAAACTTAGGTCAGGATTTCGAAGGCGTTTTTAAAATCGGCCCCAGGTCTAAATGGGTTAAAAATAGTGGGAAAGAAATGTGAGCTTGTAGATCTGCTATTTTCACTATTTTTGTGTGACACTCTTGTATGATGAAGAGCATTAATTTATGAAACAAAACATGAAAAGTTGAAATATGGATGTTTCTGTCCAACAGCAATGATGCACTGTACACATGACAGTGTTACTTAAGGACAGGAGATCAAGATCTACCAACTAAACTAGTTTTTAGTTTGGCAAGGAAGCTTTAACAGGAATTCTATGTTGATGAGATGTTGTCACATTACTGTGATCCCATGCATGAGATATGCTTATGAAACAAAGGGTTCATAACCTTCAGCATGACAACAGATACATAATGAATTGATGAGTGGTTTATGAAAGGCAGGATTGAATGGAATGCAGTGTAACAGCTACAGATGTGCCACTTCAAAACTTCACACGTTACTGTTCTTTCCCTGAAAGTCCCCTGAAAATGCATTTTTTTCCTCCCTTTTCTGCCCTTAAAATGCACTGTTTTGCCCCTGAAAAGAAGTTGTCACTACACACCCCCGTTTTTCCCTTCAACAGACATCCATATACATGAGAACAAAAGAATGTGTGTTGAAGAAGGTGTCAGACTCATTATGAGGCGAAAGGTGATTTGACCAGTTGCTCAAATTAATTAGCATCATAAAAGCAGTGATCATCAAAATAATTCAGCATTTTAAATACCCTTCTTTGTCCCTCTTATTGCCCTGTGAATCCCCTGAAAATGTACTGTCTTGGCGATGGCAGGACATGTGAAGTTTTGAAGTGGCACATCTGTACCGTACTTTGATGATGTGTCTTACAGTCAGCAGAGAGACAGACAGACAGAGAGTTTCTATTGTTGAGAATACGTCACAGACATTTGTTTATTTGGAAAGGATCCATTAGCTGATGCATCTTTTTTCACGTACAATTACATCAATATACATAATAAAATGATACAAATAAATATGCCTAACAACTATACAGTTGTTTCTGCATTCCAGTAGGCCAGAATACCTCAGCAAATGCTTCTTAAAGGATGATTTAATTTGGATTAAACAAGTTTTGGGCCCATGCAGGACGCTAACCAATAGGCTAGTAGTAAGTAAGCCATATTTTATCCTACAATAGAGCTGACAATGTCTCATTATGTGTGAGAGATTCTTTTTTGAGAAACCTTGAGAAACCTCCAACTAAAAGTAACAAGTAAGAAGAGATCATACAGTAAATAACTAGATTTAATCTCCTTTAAGCTGCAGGCCACAATGGACTGTCACACACACGATCAACTGTTGACAACTTTATGCATCTCTTTGTGTCTCCGCTTGAGTCACTATCATAACATGATGCTGACTCTCACACACACACACACACACACACACACACACACACACACACACACACACACACACACACACACACACACACACACACACACACACACACAGAGTCTGTGTGTCTCTCATTCGCTCGCTCCCTCTCTCGCTCCCTTCCCCTCTCTCGCTCGCCCCCCCTCTCTCTCTCGCTCCCTCCCCTCCCCCTCTCTTGAAAAGTTCAACCCTCAAAACACATTATGATTTAATTATGAATTCCTTGTTATGTTTGATTATTAGCCTATGGTGGCTCAGCCAGTTAATTCACTAACATGCCAAACAACAATCTTCAGGGGTTTCCAAACCTTTTTCAAAGTGGGTCATGAATTTGATATGAAAAGTCATTAGGGCCAATTACATCTCCTGTCATATTGTACCTTTAGACGACGACAGTCACATACAAATGCATCACATTACAACAATTTAATTTATCAATCGTCTTTTGTTGGCCTGGCAATGTAGCCGAATGTAAAACAGTCATCTGACACGCACGAAACTAAAACAATGCAGCCTTTGTCACAACGTCCCTGCCGTGTGTCCACCTTCCCTGTCAGTGTTGCTCTGATGTGACTTTTCCCTGCTCCTAATTTCCCCTCGGTCAATCTCCTCTCCCCTCTCCCCGGGGCCTAGAGGAGTCCAGTTGCCCTGAGTGCCTTCACCATGTGAGGACCAGCTGAGTCTGGTTGGGAGACGAGCCCCAGAGACTTTTCAAGACCGTCTGTGACTTCGTTCAGTGCTGGGTCTTAGGCCACGTTTAGACGACAACGCTCTCTAGTGAAAACGTCAAAGTGTTGTTGCGTTCTCACTTTATTTTGCCTTTAGACGGTGACGCACCAATGATTGAAAACGCTGTAGTGTGCGCTAGCCTGGGCAGCATTCCATTTTTGGGTATATGATCCGGTCGGGAGCGGAAGTAAAAAAAAGAAAAAGTGGCCGGATGGGCAGAACCGGAAAGACGTCTCACCCCAAAATAGGTCCGTGCTAATAAAATCCTTGATGCGGCATTGTTTAGCTTATTTTTTAAATGTAAATGTGCGTGCACTATCCGGAGACTATTTAGCGTCTGTATTATTCCACGGGGAAATTCTATTCCATTTAAATAGGGATTGGGGAACCAAAACAAAGCGGCACCGCAAAACCGGATGGGCAGAATCCGGAAAGAGGATTATTTTTTCTTTCTTTTTTTCAGTAGGCGTGGTCTAGACCGGATCATATGTTGTCTTCTGGAACGCAGACCAGGCTTTCCTCCGAGGTGGAAAGACTGGTGATGCGAGGTTAAGTGTGCGCAGCTGATTTGTGGGTTGCCATGTCCACTTATTATAAGCGACTTTGGGCTTGTTTTTCCTGTAAAGTTGCTTGTAAATATTGGTTGTTGCGTGTTGCGTTTTTTTGGGCTTGTTTATAAAGTGTAGTTAATTTTTTGATTTTTGATTTTATTATTGTTTAAACAGTCCTCAAACATGTGCATGTCAAATTATTGTATTTCTTCGCAGACCCCCATCTGAATTAATACATATATATGGTGAAAATAGCCTCACAGTGAGCTTGTAGCTATTTTCAAAAATATCTTGAAAAGAAGTAGTGAAATAATTTGTATATATATATATATATATAAAATAACATATCTACAAGCTCACTGTGAGCTAGATCGGCTATTTTTGAAATAGCCAATGTAATGTAGGTTCAAAGTGCTAATGTAGCCTAGTCGCCTCTTTAGGGCTTGTTTTCATAGAACACATTATGTTTTAAAACTAAGCTCTCTCTCTCTCTCTCTCTCTCTCTCTCTCTCTCTCTCTCTCTCTCTCTCTCTCTCTCTCTCTCTCTCTCTCTCTCTCTCTCTCTCTCACACACACACACACACACGCACGGGCCCAGAGCTGGTTTATGATTCCCCGCCCCTCTCTCTCTCCCTCTATCTCTCTATTAGGCTATAGTGTTCAACAGTTAATCAAACTAATCAATGTAATCTATTAAGAGCTTACATTCTATTTTCTCTAGGTTTGTCACTGATATTCAACTCACACGTTTTGCTTCTACTCCAACAGTAGCAAAACTCACACAAATAAGTACACATTATTTATCTCTGGTGTCATGTGATCAAGATGTATGATTAGATTCCATTCCAACTGGCTATGACCAGTGATGACATGTACTCAAGCACTGTACTTAAGTAAAAATTGTTGGTATTATTACTTTACTGGAATATTTCCACTTTTCAGTACTTTTACTTCTACTCCATTACATCTCAGAGGCAAATATTGTACTTTTAATCCACTACAATTATTTGAAAACTTTAGTTACTATACTTTGTAGAGTTTGATTATTATTACAAAACATACATTGGATGGGAAAAAAAACGAATCATCTGAATATAGTTGCATTCCAGTAATATGCATGCCAGACTCACATTTCCCTAGTGCCCACTCTTCAATGGTCTAGTGCCCACTCTGTTTAGGTGCCCAGATTGACCTAGTGCCCAGAATGTTTTAGTGCCCACCCTTCCTGTTACAGATTAAATGAATGTGGTTTCAGGCCTCAGGTAGGACTTATGGT
Source organism: Gymnoscopelus microlampas (assembly GCF_963454915.1). Classification (NCBI taxonomy): domain Eukaryota; kingdom Metazoa; phylum Chordata; class Actinopteri; order Myctophiformes; family Myctophidae; genus Gymnoscopelus; species Gymnoscopelus microlampas. The sequence continues at coordinate 10,416,201 of NC_139943.1, read as the reverse complement.
GGTAAACTACAGACCCTTGTTGGGCCGAGCCGGGTTCTAACACCACGGACCAATGAAGACCGGGTTCTAACACCACGGACCAATGAAGGCCGAGCTCAGGCTGGAGTTCATGTGTTTATTTAAACTGCAAAACAATCCAGTCTCAAAAGGTTTAATATGTCAATGTACTTCTCCTCTTTAACTCAGTTAAAGAGGAGAATATAGTACTTTAACATTTACTTACCCTACCTTTAAGGATTTTAACGAGGTCTATGGCGACGTGAAAAAAACAAAAAAATAAAAATAAAACGCTGGCACATTATGAGATTAAACGCTGGCATGGAATTTGTTAAATATGGAGATACAAGGTTTCTGTATGACAGCAGTGATGCACTGACTAAGTACACATGACAGTGTTATTTAAGGACAGGAGATCAAGATCTACCAACTAAACTAGTTTTTAGTTTGGCAGGAATTTTGTTGATAAGATGTTGGCACGTTACTGTGATCCCATGCATGAGATATGCTTATGGAACAAAGGGTTCATAACCTTCAGCATGACAACAGATACTTAATGTGGTTTATGAGAGGCAGGATTGAATGGAATGCAACAGCTAGCGAACTTTGATGATGTGTCCTTACTGTCAGCACAGAGACAGAGAGTTTCTATCATTTTTTTATCCCTTTTAGAATAACACTTTCAAGCTCACCACTCCCTATACAGTATACAGTATTGTCTTGTCCTGTATATTCATCATTTTGATTTATTTTTTTGTTAGTTTGTTTTTTACAGCAACAAACTAAACTGGTTCAGCCTGACGTGGAATCTTCCTGAACGTCCTGCCTCTCTCTGTCTGTTTCCTGTCTCTCTAAACTCTGCATTCTAAATAGAGCAAAAAATGCCAAACAACACATTAGCCTATTAAGTTCATAAACAGTACATTAGTTCCTTGTAAAACCTACATAAAATGTTTCACACATCAGAGGTCGCGTTAGGCCGGTAATTGTCGGTTTTGACCAAATTATTACGTAAAAAAACAGACAATGTGAATCTCTCTGGACATCCTGACTGACAATGACACGGTAGTTCATCATCATAATAATAATTATCGTTGCAAATCAGGCACGTTTTATGTACTCTAGTTCGCAAATGCTCTAACACCTATTTCCTGTTGGGCTTCATTGGGGGGTAAATGGGAGACACTATTATGAAGGTAAGACTGCAACAAGAGAGTTGTTGTTGCTGCCAAGTTGTCACATAGAGTTATGAGTTGTTGGCAGTCGAAATGTGCCGTAATCTATTAAGAGCTTATATTCTGTTTGTGTGACATGATATTCAACTCACACTTTTTGCTCCTACTCCAACAGTAGTAGTGCAACTCACACAAATCAATGCACGTTTACTCTGGTGTCATGTGAAACAAGCTCTGTGCTTTTATGAGTCTTCCAGTTTAGTAGACCTTGTATTGTGAATTTGTACTTCCATGTACTGTTGTTCTCATGTCTTACTAAATAAAGTACATCAATCAATCAATCAATGTGATCAACATGTATGAGTCTGAGTTTTTATGACTACCTTCTAAATTGTGCGGTCCCTGGGTAGTGAACCCAACCTCTGAGGAACACATTATGTGAGTATTTTTGTCGGTGGAACTTGTAGTTATGTTTAATAAAACTACAACAAGTTTACCTCTTAGTAGCTTATGTGACGTGTGTTATTTATGTGTTTGCAATGCATGAATCAGGAATACAGGAAGGGTGGGCACTAGGGAAGAGTGGGCACCAAGACGAGTGGGCACCAGGCCGCGGAAGACCGGGCACTAGGGAAATTTCGGCACCAATACAGAGTGAGCACCACACCTCGGAAGACTAGGCACCTTTCAGTAAAATATGCCTAACCTAAATCCTAACCCTAACCTCGGCAAAACTATATCTAAACTTAACCGTAACCTCACAGAACTACAGGCTGGAGTTTATTTGTTTATTTGAACGGTAAAACAATTCATATATGTCAATTAACTTCTTCTATTTAACTCAAAGAGCTCTGATGAGTTTTGGATTGAGCTGTAGGCAGCAATAGTCTCACTGGGGTCCACATGAAAACACTTTACAAAACACATTGCATATAAAAAAAACATGAAATGACATGAATATACATGCATTTACAACATACGTTATAAAACTGATTTTAAAACAGCACTCTCCCTCCTCTCTCTCCCTCCCTCTCTCTTGGACACACGCGCACACACACACACACACACACACACACACACACACACACACACACACACACACACACACACACACACACACACACACACACACACACACACACACACACACACACACACACACACACACACACACACACACACACACATTCCAACTGGCTATGACCAGTGATGTAACGTAATTAAGTACATGTACTCAAGCACTGCACTTAAGTAAAATGTTTTGGTATTGTTACTTTACTGGAGTATTTCCAGTTTTCAGTACTTTTACTTTTAGTCCACTAAACCTCAGAGGCAAATATTGTACTTTTACTCCACTACAATTATTTGAAAACTTTGAGTTACTTTGTAGAGTTTGATTATTATTACAAAACATACATTGGATGAAAAAAAAAACAATCATCTGAATAGTTGCATTCAAGCAATACGCATGCCAGACTTAAAGTATTCCTCTTTTGGTGCCCACATTTCCCTAGTGCCCAGTCTTCAGAGGTCTAGTGCCCACTCTTCAGAGGTGCCCAGTTTTCCCTAGTGCCCAGAATGTTTTGGTGCCCACCCTTCCTGTTACAGATTAAATGAATGTGGTTTCAGGCCTCAGGTAGGACTTATGGTGATAAACTACAGACCCTTGTTGGGCCGAGCCGGCCTCTAACACCACGGACCAATGAAGGCCGGGTTCTAACACCACAGACCGATGAAAGCCGGCCTCTAACACCACGGACCAATGAAGGCCGGGTTCTAACACCACAGACCAATGAAAGCCGGCCTCTAACACCAGGTCGGGTGTTTATTTGCACTGCAAAACAATCCAGTCTCAAAAGGTTTAATATGTCAATTAACTTCTCCTCTTTAACTCAAAGAGCTCTGATAAGGTTTGGATGTTTAACATACATGTATGAGTTAGCTGTAGCAATACTCTTACCGGGGTCCACACAAAAACACCTTATAAGAAATATTGCATGAAAAAACATTAAATTACATCAATATACATACATGAATATAAAACAGATTAAAAAAATAAACACTCTCCCTCCTCTCTCTCTTTGTCTTACGCTCACACACACACACACACACACACACACACACACACACACACACACACACACACACACACACACACACACACACACACACACACACACACACACGCAGACACACTGCTCAACCAGACAGTTGTTTCTACAGTAATACATTTGTGTTAACGTTGCTCTGTAACAGAAGCGGATGTGACAGTTTAAATGGAAAGTATAAAATAATGTTCCCAACGTTCCTCCTCCTATTATTGATCATAGATGTCTGCCTATTAAAAGGTTTGTTTTTACTTACTGTACCAACGTAGTGTCTCTGTGCCACTCACTGAAGGATATGAGAGGTCATCTGAACATGATGAGAGGTCACTGAAACAGATCATAGACAAAAAGTATAAGGATCTCTCTCTCCCTCAGGAGAACAGAGAAAAGGTGCATTTTAGATCAACCTGCAGTTTCTCAGTCAGTTGATGATCACATTTGTGCTTCATAAAACTACCGATGGCATCAGGACATGTTTATGTGTGATCTAATAATATACTGCCACTGAAATTTAACCCTGAACTTTGGGGGTCCGTGGCCAAATACATATAATTTTAGGAGTCCTTGACATGAAAAAGTTTGAGAACCACTGACATATAGAGCAACATATATTATTTTTAACTGTTAGGATTTAGAGGACAGTTGTAGAATCCCCCAGAAGCAAAGATTTGAGTTACAAATGTTGCCTTTAAAAATATATCTATTCAAAGATTTGCACAAATTTTCATGATTAAAATAAAGAAAAATAGTAGATCTATAAGCTTATAGATCTACTATTTTTGAATAGCCAAAAGTATAAAACAATGGTTATAGCTAAAAATCTAAAAAGACACAGTATGTGTTCCCGGTCTTAAAGGGTTAAAATGTATTGTGTTCATTTCATGTATTCAGTGTTGTGTTTACTTACCAGTGTTGTCTTGCTGCCTCTGAAGGATGAAGGAACAGCAGGAGAAGTAGAATGACTTTACAGACTGTAGACCTGCCCTCAACACCTGACTGGGTGTGGCCTACAACAGACTGTAGACCCGCCCTCAACACCTGACTGGGTGTGGCCTACAACAGACTGTAGACCCGCCCTCAACACCTGACTGGGTGTGGCCAAAGATTTTTAATATAGCAAGATACGCAATCTCCGGTTTACTTCCCGTTTCTGCGTGACATAGGTGGACACCTTTTTAGGAGACAGGAAGCAAGTTGGAGTCTATTGATTCCAATGGAAGAGTCAACGTGAACACAGCTTCTGAACCATTCCTTAGCTCCATGGATACTGAACTAAATATTGGACCCAATCATCACAAGCCACACAATATGTACAAGATTTTCATTCTAAAATGGCTTTTTTTAGAGACACATATTAGGAGAAAATCTACTTTGTTATCGACCTTTCTCTATCCCATCAACACACTCTCGCGAGATTTGGGAAGATATCTGAAGAGTCCATCTGCAGTCTGACGGACGAGACATAGAGGGCTCTGTCCCTTATTTTTTTTAACTCTATGCTCTGTCCCTATAAGATGTTCTAAAACTGATTAACTGAGATTATATATGGGAATATAGTACGTGAAAATCATTATGGAGTATGGACATATTCAAAATTAAATAAAATGTGTGTTCCAATGCTCAATAATATATCTTGGTTGATGGGGTATGATTTGGGAATCATAACATTTTGCTAAACATAACATTCATGCTAATTTTCTAAACATACTACGGTCTATAGTGGTAAAATATATACCTTATAAATAAGGGCCTTTTATTTATAAGGTATATATAATATTTTATATATATATATATATATATATATATATATATATATATATATATATATTTATAATTATAGTTATATATCTCTATATATATGGTTAACATTGAGCAGAAACAGGAGCACATCTAGCATAAGACTGAATGATGTGTGTTTGTAGTGGGAATTTCATAGGTTTCTTAAAAGCATATTTGCCAATAACAGTTTGCTTTCAAACATGTAAAGCATTTATTTTCTTTAATGAAGAAAATACACAAATACACATTCATATGACGTTGTCAGCCCGGTCTTAAAGGGGCTGACAACGTCAGGGAGAGGGGAGGGGGAGGGTGGTGGGGTCTTCGGGGGAGAAGACAACCATGCCTACATAGGAGACCATTTGTAGGATTTGTGTACCACTTCGCCTCTAGTGGCTCCAATGGAGAATGCGTATCTTGCTAAATTAACAATCTTTGGTGTGGCCTACAACAGACTGTAGACCTGCCCTCAACACCTGACTGGGTGTGGCCTACAACAGACTGTAGACCTGCCCTCAACACCTGACTGGGTGTGGCCTACAACAGACTGTAGACCTGCCCTCAACACCTGACTGGGTGTGGCCTACAACAGTGGTTCTCAACCTGTGGGTCAGGACCCCCAGGGGGGTCCCCACTGATTTTTTTGGGGGGGGTCCCCCAGATGACACTTAAGTTACAATTTAAGGACTTCTGAGACCTTTTTAATACCTTAAAAATATAAAACTAGTCAAACATTGGCCAAATTGTCAAGTAATTTAAAACATTTAAAATAGCCGATAGATAAGCTCACAGCACCTCGCAATGCAAAGTGTTGTGAGCTTGTAGATCTGCAATTTTCACACTATATATTTGTTAAGTGAGTCAAACAAAATGTAATGCCTCAAGTCCTACAATTCCAAGTGCTTGTCAGGGTGGGGGGGGGGGGGGGGGGTCCGCCAGATGACATTGAAGTTACAATTGAAAGACTTTTAAGACCTTTTTAACACCTAAAAAATATAAAAACTGGGCAAAGTGTTCCTTTCCAATACTGGACTGTGGTGGGAGCATGTGCCTATGTTCCCTCAGCCATATTATGTTCCCTCAACCCCCAACAACCCCTATAAACTGAGGGAATATAGTGCTGACCCCACTGTGATAGTAGACCAGGGTTTATCAAAGTGGCTGACGTGGCACCCTAGGGTGCCATGACATGAGTGCAGGGGTGCCGCAGAACACTTTGATCATATTTGACTTTGTAAAACGGAACCTGAGTTGCACTGTACTTGGTGCGTTCTTTTTCAGTCTACTCCAAATCTCTGTGCCAAAAATAGCAGATCTACAAGCTCACACAACGTGTCACGTTGTTGTAGATCTGCTATTTTTGGTGAATGTTTCCCCTCAGAATGGGGATGCTGGGGTTAAACGTCGAGTAGTATTTTCAATCTGTCCTTTAATGGAAACAGACAGTATGTCAAGTTTTCCTTGTGAGGATACTGGATCTTAGGGGGAAAGATTTACGTACCGCAATATATGACATACATGTAAAAGGTGCTGTAAAGTATCAATGTAATTCAGGGGTGCCGTGTATGAAAACGTTGTTTACAGCAGTGGTTCTCAAACTTTTTCATGTCAAGGACCCCCAAATTGACACTTATTAGCCCGCGGACCCCCATTTCAAAAGATATGCCAGGGACCCTTTGGGACCCAAATCTTTGTGTGATGTGATTTTTTGTTTTACCTTAACCACTTGAACCCTAGCATCCCTTTTCTGAGGAGAACTTTAGCCAAAAAATAGCAGATCTACAAGCTCACAACGCCTCGCAGCGCGAGGTGTTGTGAGCTTGTAGATCTGCTATTTTTGGCAAAGTGGTATAGGTGTAGAGGGGAAAAATAACAGACTAAGTTAAACAAAAAAAACTACAATCTGAAGCCCAATTTTATACAATATAGAGGGGGTCCCTGCTTCATCTCTCTCTCGGCTAGGGGGTCCTTGGCCTGAAAACGTTGAAGACCCCTGAAGTAAAGGATTTGAGTACTTTTTTCCACCACTGACGCTGGCTGGCACAGAGAAGCACCTAAATGAGACACACCCCAAATTAACACTATGCTCATCAGCTGGGCTCGCACGTCACCACTTAAATAGGTCCTACGTGAAGAGGTCGGTAAAGCATTCGTTGCTTCAGTACCTGTATGAGTGACAAATAAACCATCTGCAAGGTGGTAAATTATTGTTACAGTTTGTAAAGGTACATAAGAGTAAACCTGCTTTTGTTCGGCTCCTCGATCGGACACTGTATCGGTGTTAAAACATCGAATTTACAATTTACAATTTAGGCATTTAGCAGAAACTTTGATCTAATCCCAGTGGATAAATCCTAAGTGGCAGCAGCAGCAGCAGTTGGTGTCTAGGCCAACAGGATATGCAAGGGAGAGAACCATAAAGAAATGTAAGTATTAAACATAATGTTGGTGTGGGGCCTCTGGAAACGCATTTCAGAGTGAGAGGTTCTTAATGGAGTTAAGCAGCCTCAGGGTCCAACACGTTTGCTGCTAGATCTGACCGTTGGGCTGTTTTGTAACAAGTGAAACCCCCTTTGCAGCCAGGCCATGTTAAGTTTGTGTTAAATTATTTAACCCGGGGTGAAATTGTAGTTCTATATTTAACTTAAATAGAACTACAATTTCACCCCGGGCAAGTGGATTAATTATTAAAAAAGTTGTTAAACATATATAAAGCCCAGAACGTGTCGCGATGTGGGCTTATATGTGTCCCGCTATCCTTTTAAAGAACACATTTGAATTGGACGTTTAAATGGTTAACCACGCAATAACCTCGCGTCATCGTGCAGGGCCTTTCTGAGGGCACAAAATGTCCCGTGTTGCAGCAGGCTGCACCAAATTTGATACAACTTTTATATCAAGCAAATCAAACGTTTTAGACTTTCAAATGAAGCTGCTGGATGACGGTGATGAAAGGCCAGTGCCATTATTAGAACCAATGGGGGAGGGGTTGATCTGTCTAATAAAGCATTGGTTCTCAGCAAGGGGTCCTTGAGGGAGTTCCAGGGGGTCCCCAGCTAAATGATAGATTAGGCACCAAATGCATGGACCCTTATGGGTCTGTAACTCTGAGAGTGTACAAATGGAACAATTTGTACACTCTCAGAGTTAAATTGACATAGATTTTACTATATGAATTGCGGTCCAAGTGATAGAAATGCCATTAAAAAAGGGTCTGTAGCCCTAATGCATGTCAAAATGGGGGTCCTTGAAATTAAATTATGGTTGAGAATCACTGATAGAGCCGTAAAAAAATCTTCTCTTATGGGGGTCCCTGGCATGTGGCATATCTTTTGAAATGGGGGTCCGCGGGCTAATAAGTGACAATTTGGGGGTCCTTGACATGAAAAAGTTTGAGAACCACTGTAAAAAAGTATTCAATCAATCAACTTGGAACAATTTAACAAACAATTGAATCCCCAGCAACTACATGCATTCACCTACAGATGGCGCTGTCCACCCTTTTTCGCCGCTCGCTCTCTCACAGACTGAGCAGCCTACCTACGCACCTGTTGTAATAATTAAGTAGCTCCACTCTTCATCCTGGCCGTTGGATTTATGGGGGATAAAAAATAACTAGCAAGCATTGGCAAATATACAGATTATTAATTGTAACACTTGCATTATACTGGCGACTAGCGAGCGACATCCTCGTCAGTTCATCATCACACACACAGGTACTGCTGAAAGCCCCTGTTGTTTCTATTTCCTACTAATTGCTCTGATCCGGTCTATAGCCCGCCCACTGCGTCGGGAAATTTGCCCGCTCACATTACATGCATGCACCGTTTCCGTATCCGGTCTGGACCCAGACCGGATCAACAAGCAGAGCACCCAATAAACCAAAACGAACCAATCACAGTCCGAGCGGCCGTCTCTCCGCGCTATGGGATCTAAACTTCCGGGTTATGGGATTATAAAAAAAAAAAGAAAAAAACTCGTACCAGAGACAACCAGCTGATGCAGGAGAAAAGGTTTTATAACTCAGTCTCAGTGGAAAAGGCTGGGAAGAACGAGGCAACACGTACCAACTATCCTCATTTTCTTCAAGTTTGTTTGTTGGAAAAAGGTCTTGACAAACGGATAGCAATTTTAATTGAGACAGAATTGATTTGTGGTTGACATGATACTTACATCAAGTTGGAACTGGAAGTGCACATGGCTGTGTTACGTTAGGCAGTTGATTTGGTTTTCTATCTATGTGAATGGAAGCCATGCTTAGTGTTGATGAAAGTCGAAAGTTATAGACTTATACTCATTTTGTTTGTTCTATTGCAGTGTTGCTGTTTCCCAGGCTTTTGAATGTCATCAGCTTGACTGCCAGGCCATAATGCTGGAAATACAGATTTTGAAGGTAAAAAAAAATATATATTTTGATACAAATTGTCACTGCACATGTTCACAACCATTCCACATAGTGTGTGTGTGTGTGTGTGTGTGTGTGTGTGTGTGTGTGTGTGTGTGTGTGTGTGTAATATGTAATATGTGTCTGACACTCATTGGAACTGTTTTTATGTATTTTAAATAATGTCTATACAGGCAATGTAGATGTTGCTTTCCAAAATACCCTTGGTGTTATAGGACACTGCAGCATTCTTTTTGGACCTGCAATTAACCAGATTTAGTTTCAAACTGAATTCTGGGAATCAGTTCCAAAAGACGACATAGCTACTCCCAAAAAAGACTACTAAAATGGATGTGATGACTTTAATCACTGATCTGTTTTGGAGCTGCAATTAACCAGATTTAGTTTCAAACTAAATTCTGCAAATCACAGTTCTAAAAGACAATATACCTACTGCCAAAAAACACTACTAAAATGGATGTTATGACTTTAATCACTGATCTGTGATTTACAGTACTATTACTTGTATGTGACTGATCCTCTAATTGTTGCTGGGCCAGTAATTGGGTTCTAATTGAATTGAAATGATGATATTTGTCCTCATCTACAGGTTGAGAATCCCTCCTGCCTCTGGGGTAGAATTGTCAAGGGTCTGACAGAAGGGGACACTTCTGCGAGATATGGCGACTTGCAAGTGAAAATGAATCTCCTGTATCACAACGTCAACCAAGACGTGCAGAGGACGTTAAAACTAATGTCTGTAGAGGAAGGGCAGGTACAAGGATGTCATTCTGTGTAACATAAACGTATTTAAGACAACCTTTTATGAATCGGACATGGTGGCAATAGGCTCTATTCACAGCAGCCATGGTATGAAGAAATTCACAGGTGTTGGCAATGATACTAATGAAGGCTCTGTTCCATTCATGGTCAAACAGAGTCAGGGTGCTGATGTTGTGCATGTTGGCTCACTGGAAACACTCTGCTGCTACACCAGTGGGTCTAAAGTTGGGATCCAGGGACCCTCATGGGCTTCCAAATGGTCCCTTACGGGTGTTTAACGGTCCATTTGGTTCCATTTGTACACTCTCAGAGTTATGGGGGTCGTGTAAACCACTGTGCTACACTACATGGAACAGAGCCTTCATTGGTATCATTGGTAACACCTGTGAAGGAAGTGATAATATGGCTGCTGTGCATAGAGCCTATCGGAACTGCCCATATTACGATTATATCTTATTTTTTTATCAACACTCTAGAATAATCTCAAGGTACAACAATGTCACTGCCTTCAGTGTTGCTATCAGCTGTATTGTATGTGATAATTAACTCCCATGAACCCTTTAACCTGGGAACCATGAAATGGGAATCCAAGCTCAGCTGTCCCATCCCAGTATAAACCTTTAGTATTGAATCACCAGCTCAAGAGCTTATAATGGTGAAGAAATTAAAATAAATGTGTAGTGTAGCTTTAAACGGGGCCAGATATCACCACCAGCCCTTTTTATTCATCCTCAGATCTGCGTGGTGTACTGGTCGTCCGTGAGGAACTGGTGCAGGGCCGTGGTGGAGTCCATCAACCTGAACACTGACCAAAAGCATGCCATGTGCTACCTGGTAGACCATGGAACATACATCAGTGTCAAGTGTGATGAGTAAGTAACCATATTTCCCTGCCGTATATACATTTTTTTTTAGATGTGTGCCATTTTGACACCTTTGCAAAGGTTTGCAGTGCATGACTCTTGTATGCAAAGAATAACAATGTTCCTTCCCACCCATTTCAATTCATCAGGCTTCGCACTCCTGTGGAGAAAGTCCTGCAGCTGCCCTTCTGGGTAAAGAAGTTCCACCTTTCTGGACTTCATCCCACAACACTGCAGGTGTCCTTGGATGGACTGAAAGCTGAACTCATGTAAGACATGGCAATTGTTATAACCCCCACAATGTCAGATTAAACATGACATTCAGATAACGCTCAGATGTTTCTTTCTTTCATGACATTGTGTAAATAACCAGTATGCCGATCGCACTTAAAGGTCATGCTAAGTGATCGTTTGATTAGATTGAATCCACCTGCAACTCACCCACTGATTATATTCAGCCTTAAGCAATGCACCTTGGCACTTTGGCACTGGAGAATAACTTCTGTCACCATGCCCTTACCTATCACACCGTTGACTGTGCTTTCCCCTAAATTAGGGCCCTAAGTCGTCTTCATCATGCTTGTGGAGATGTACAGTTCTGCATATTTCAAGCATGGTCTTGCAATGCAGAGTTGAAATTAATTCTGTTTATTTGGCCATTGTTAACAAGCATGTTTATTTCTGTCCAGACCATCCACCCAGTGGGACATGTCTGCAACACGCTATCTTCACAACCTCTTACAAGGTTTGCCTTTTATTCCTTATTGCTACAGTACATAAATGATAGATGTATAATACTCTGTTGCATACATCAGGCCCTGGTGTTTGCAGTCTAGCTGATGCTGCCCTAGCAAGTGACCTGTAAAAAAACACACATCAACACACTCCTTTGTTGGATGGATATGTTTCAGTATGATTGGAAAACCAGTCAGCTTGAAAATGGAGTGCTAGTTTTTTTCCGAGTTCACCTCCCGCGCAGGCGGCAGTTGAACATTGCTACTGTACATTGCTACTGTATTGAAAAGTGTTTTCAATACTGTATTGCTACTGTATTGAAAAGAGGATAAGGGAAAACACAGTATTGTAAAACATTTTTTAAATAAAATACTGGATTTGTTTAAGAGAAATATTTAAAACCTAGTATTGTGATTCGTATCTGGAGTTGAGTGAATCGTTAAATGCCTACTCGGCACAGCGACTCACTCGCCTAAGCCCGCTCGACTGTGCCTCTCGTGGCTCAAGTCCCCCTCAGGCGGCGTGCCTCCATCGGTGAAAACGAGTGCACTGACTGGTTTTCCAATCGGATACATCTAGTCAAGAGAATGCAATACGTATTGGTATCACATACTGGTACAATAATGTATTTGACACAATATTAAGCACTAACTTTTTCCCCTCTTTTTTTTGCTTGTGCTGATACTTGTCTGTTAATTATTCTGAAGCTTCTACCCAGACTGAGGCAGTGTTGCATGAAACACAGGCTGATTCTACTGCCATTGAGCTCTACTTGACCATCAAGGATGTCAAAGTAAAGTATTGCACACATTTAGGGCTGCACCTATCGACTATTTGCTATCGATAACTTTTTTGATTAATGGAATAATGCAGAAGCACAGACCTTCTTAATGTGTGTGTGTGTGTGTATATATATATATATATATATAAATAAAATATACTGCATTATATATTGTTTATATCAACAAATCAATTAATCTCTTATACTTTGGCACACAACGCTGAAAGTGGCTGATCTACAAACTCTTATAAATCGTCTGTCTTTACTATTTTGTAATCTATTGACATTTTAGGAATGTTGTTGCCTATCCCTATATTATAATCAATTAAACAATACAGCTGTTTTTCTTTTCATTTATTCTAGCCATCTTATCAGGAAGTAATGTGTGTATCTTATCTTATGTGGCTCTGTCTCTCTGTGCTCAAAATCGCTTCTGCCCGGTTCTCCTCAGTGGCTGGAGCAATTGATCTGCATTTGCACACAGCCATTGACCATTATTACCAGGTGCACGGAACACCGAAGCCCGTTTTTCGCTTTCCCCAAATGTCAGCTGTTTGTTAGCGTTTTTGTTTTCGCTGGCTCCCGGGTTGCCAAATCATTTGCGTCAAACAAGCGTATTGCCACATCCGTGAAACAAGCGGACCATGACGCGCACGTGGTGCTCATATCCCCCGACGGCTATGGTCTAGTGTAGCTAATTACCGAAAAGAATGGAAAACTATTAGTACTTTACTGGAGTTGAGAACCACTGATCTCTGGGATTCCCCTCCATAGTGATACTAAAAACCTTACCAATTGTGATGTGTGTGTGCATTTCAAAAGCAATAGGCTCTATGCACAGCAGCCATATTGGAAAGACATTTGGCCTTTTCCTTACTTCCTTCACAGGTTTTACCAATGATACTAATTAAGGCTCTGTTCCATTTAGTGTAGCACAGTGGACCCCCATAACTCTGTGAGAGTGTACAAATGGAACCAAATGGACCCGTAAGGGTCCATTTGGTTCCATTTGTACACTCTCAGAGTTACACACCCGTAAAGGGCCATCTGGTGTAGTGTTTCCAGTGAGCCAACATGCACAATATCAGCACGCTGACTCTGTTTGAACAGAATGGAACAGAGCCTTCATTAGTGTCATTGGTAACACCTGTGAAGGAAGTGTGGAAGCGGCCCAATTTCTTTCCAATATGGCTACTGTGCATAGAGCCTATCCACTTCCTTTCTTCCCCCTTCCAGATCTATGTGAATGATGAGCTCGTTGCCAAGAAGTTTGCATATTACTCCAGGGATATGGTCAACGGCAACACCAGCAACCAGGACTACAAGTCGCCCGCCTTTCTGACCCACGACATCTACTGCGATACCAAGACGTTCCTCTCCAACAACCGCTGCCCCGTCAGACCATCCTCACCCATCACTCCACTCAGACACGGTGCCTGTCATGATCATGAAACTCTACTCGACGATTAATTGTCTCTCAAATTATAGCGATTGTGTTTAATCCACCTATACCTCTTTGCCAAAAATAGCAGATCTACAAGCTCACAACGCCTCGCGCTGCGAGGCGTTGTGAGCTTGTAGATCTGCTATTTTTGGCTAAAGTTCTCCTCAGAAAAGGGATGTTAGGGTTCAAGTGGTTAAGGTAAAAAAATATCATACCACACAAAGATTTGGCGGACCCCCTATAGTAGCTCTGAGGACGCCCTAGGGGTCCCGGACACCCTGTTGAAGACCCCTGGTTTAATCCATTCAATCCGGGAACGCATCTGTGTCATTTTAGATTTGAGCTATAACCATTATTTTATACTTTGGCTTATCAAAAATAGCAGATCTACAAGCTCATAGCGCGGCACAGAGTGCTGCGCTATGAGCTTGTAGATCTGCTATTTTTGAAAGAGCTTGAACATTTGTGCAAATCTTTGAATATGTATTTTTTTTTTTAAAGCCAACATTTGTAACTCAAAGGTCCCCGGAACAAAATATTTTACAAATGTTCGCTTTAAAATATATACATTAAAAGATGATTAAAAAAATAGCAGATCTACAAGCTCCGAGCTTGTATACCTGCCTATTTTTGAATAGCCAAAATAATCTAAAATGAAACAGACGGATACTTTTTTTTGTGTTTGTGGCATTGAATGTGGTATTGAATGTTGCAACATTTCTGTTTGGCTTTGCGGCTTCTTAAAATAAAAGTTGCACAGAACAACTGAAATATACAATGAAAATGTATGGCTTTTTGAGAATAGTTGAGTTAGAAAATGTACAATTCTGTAGAAATTGGGACAGGCCTACTCATGGTAGCCCATCTAGAGTTAAATGAGACTGGATGACATTGCATGATTTGGTAGTGATGGTTTGGGAGTTATACAAGTTGAATCTTTATTTATCCTCAGCAAATGGAAAGATGACAGTTCCCAGCTCAGGACCATGGGACTTGATGAATTCCATATTGCGAGAGGTGAGGTATATCGCTGATTTCATAGCTTTTCTAAGAACTTCTGCAGTTATCAATATCTCAAAATGCGGTTATGTTTTTTCAGAAGAGCCCGGAGAAAAACACACAGTCCTCCGGGAGGCCCATGGATCCAAGGAAAGTATTGGCTAGCACATCTCCGAAGAATGCAGCCAACAATGCTTCTGGCATTGAGAGGTGACATTTACTACTCTTTACTAGTCTAATATACCAGTGGTTCTCAACCTGTGATCCGGGTCCCCACATGATTTTAATACCTCAAAAGAAAAAGACAATTCCTGCATCAAAAGTAATCAACAATCTATACTCTGTCTATAAAAACTGAAACATTGGTCAAATAATATAATGGAGGTAAAAATTGTGAAAATAGCCGATCTACAAGCTCACAAGTTGTGAGCCTATTTTTTTTTTACAATATTTATCTGTGCAACCAAGTCAAACAAAATCTAATGCCTCAACTCCTTATCAGGGTGGGGTACCCCACTGAGACAGTATATTCATACCCCACCCAGTTTATTCTTTTGGGGGGTCACGGCCTGAAAAGGTTGAGAACCCATGCTATACAATACTTGTTTTTCTTCATGATCTACACTGGGCAATAATGTTTGTGTCACGCGTGTACTATATGTTCCAAGGCTTGGTGTTTATCATTTGTTTCACTTGGTGTTTATCAGTGATGGTTCAGAGGCTGCCGACACTGACGCGTCCCTGGTAGCTGCTCTGACCAATAACCTGAATATATTTAGGTACAGTAAATCTGATCTTGATTTCACGTTTTTTACCTCTTATATGCATTCTTCATGCTGGAAACAAAACCATGAATTTTATCTTCTACACAGATTGTTCAGGTTTTTGACCGGATCAGGTCGGCAGCAGGCAGTTCCCAATGTAAGTTTGTGTAGAATTAATTCTGTATATTAAAAGGGTATAATGTATAATTTAAGTGGGGGTGGGTTCCTGGAAGTTTAAGATGGATACATCGAAAAACGTTGTTTGCGGGTCTAGGATTAATTGAACGTTTTTGTTTGAGGTTCTAGCAATAAAGCCGTAACAAGGGATTTTCATTCATTACAAAAATATATAAGTTAAGCTCTTAAATCACTGAATTTCTTCTAGACAAATTTGAATGGGGAGCTGGATGGAGAACTGGATGAAAGCATGACACAGGACAGTGCAGCGGTGAATGAGGGAAGGACTGTCACTGCCACACAACGCATGCCTGCAGCTCCCTGGTAAGATGAGAGAAAAGTGAAGTGAACGGGGACACAAGTTATAGGGATTTATTACTACTGTAAATTTGAGAAATCTCTGTTTGTACTAAGGTGGTGCTCAAGCATATTTGTCTTTTCAGCCATGAAGAAGGCGATGGCCTGCTAGACAATCGAGGACATGGCTCCCCTTTACCCTTGCTCAGCAATCCCGTGGAATCTCTGATGGCTGAATTGCAAGATGCCAAAGCTGAGTAGGTTCACGTTTGCATTGTTTTCACGCTTCTCCTCAATAGGTTTTTTCACAGTAGTACCTTTAACCCATTAAGACCTGGAACTGTGTCATATTTAGATTTGAGCTGAAAAGCATTCTTTTACACTTTGGGCTATTCAAAAATAGCAGATCTACAAGCTCATAGCGCGGCACCGAGCTTGTATATCTGCTATTTTTGAAAAAGCGTGAAAATGTGTGCAAATCTTTGAATATATATATATTTTTAAAGCGAACATTTTTAACTCAAATCTTTGCTTCTGGGGGGTCCCTGGAACAACATATTTTGATGGGGGTCCGTGGCCAAATACATATCATTTTGGGGGTCCTTGACATGAAAAAGATTGAGCACCACTGATATAGAAACATACGTTTTTCAGAAAACTGTTGAGATTTAGGAGACACGTAGAATCGGCTTCAGGTCTCAATGGGTAAAAAATTATAATAATAATAAGGGGGTTGATTGATACTGACCTAGACACCCACTGTAGTGAATCTATTCTCATTTCAGAAGTCTTCACCAGAGACCAGAGTCTCCAACACCCAGCTGTGTGTCTATGAAGAGTGACCTGTCGAAGGATGACCCTATGTCTGTGAAGAGTGACCTGTCGAAGGATGACCCCATGTCTGTGAAGAGTGACCTGTCGAAGGATGACCCTATGTGCTCCAGTAATGACCCTGGACCTCCAGACACAAAGTAAGATCACTAATCATTGTGAACTTCAACTGGAAGTTGAAGTAAACCCAGACTGGTTCATTTTGTCGATAGGCAATGAGAAAGGGGCGCATAATCTCTACCAGGCTGGGTGCCCCACCCTAAATCTTTGCCCAAATATGGGGTTTTCCTCTCGGATCCAGACTGGGCTGCCGTACTGACGTCATATTGATCGGTCTTGCTCAAATATGGAGTTGCGTAGTCCCTGTTGTCATTTGGAGGCCAGTCTAAAACCATTTTAAGACTCATGTGCCATCAGTCACCTACCCTGGCGCCCCTCCCAGTTTCCCAGTCCCCGACTGGCTACTATTTCCATCCAGCTGGACATTACGTGATACCCAGAGAGGACAGACCCCCGGTACCCTTTTAGTTTAGTGCAGTGGTTCTCAGCCTTTTCAGGCAGTGACCTGGGGAACTGGGAACCCCCCTCCCCCACCCTGACAAGTACTTGGAATTGTAGGAGTAGAGGCATTACATTTAGTTTAACTCGGTTCCACAGATAATTATTGTGAAAATAGGCAAACTACAAGCTCACATTGCCTCTCACTCCGCGGCGTTGTGGGCTTGTAGATCGGCTAATGTTTGCCCCCTATGTAATATTTGACAATTTGGTATTTAAAAGATCTTAACTCTCTCAGTGCCAATGAAATAAAAAAATGTGTTCATACTGTGCCAGCAATTTTTTTTTGTTCAAAGTAAAACAAAAGTGCTTAGGAAGCGAGATACAGCCTTTTTCAGTTATAAGTTAAACAAGGAGTGGATGGAGCTGCAAATCTTCAGATAATGATATCTTGGGTTCTGAAAGTTTTTTTCCCAAAAAAATAAAACTGAGGGCATTCATAAAAAACTCGGGATATCTCGTTGTGTGGCACTGAGTTAAAGTCCTTAAATTGTCACTTTAGAAATGTGCGGATACCGTGTGTATACACTTATACTGTATGTTGGTTTGTTTACTGTTGAGTGAGAAAACTATGTTGGACATAATTAAGCTAATCACCTGGGGGCCCCAATATAATTTGGGGACCCACAGGTTGAGAACCACTGGTTTAGTGGGTCTGTCTTTGCCCTGCTCACATCAATGTCAGCTTTGTCACCCCTAAACAGTTTGTGTTCAAGTGGCACTTCCGGTTGGAAACTGATGAAGACTGTATATCCAACACCACATGAAAGCATGTTCCAATAGGTTTGACAATTCGGCCTATTTGAAATGGATAGGACAACAATATTGGTTCTTTCACAAAATAATGTACACATTGAGATTAATGGCTGTATAATAACTAATAATAACTTTAAGTGGGTAATGGTAAATAACGGAACAGATAGAACAGTCAGGTAAGTTCAGGAAATAACTATAATACAGCTTTTAAAACCAGGAAAAGACACATTTTGCCATATTACTGATTGAATACTTTACAGTTTGCAAATAGTACAGTGGTACGATTATACAATGGGATAACGCAAAAACCTAAGGGCTTGTTTCCATTGTGGTCCTGTAAACAAATTATGATATCCACATTTCCAGAAGATATGTAGTCTCATATTTTACCAATACAATATTGATATATTGGCCAACCCTTATAGTCTTGACTCTCAACGTTCTGTCTTGGTTTCCGACAATTTATAAGTTGGGTGGGCTTTATTAGATGTTTAAAATCATGCACACTAACCCAATTTCTAAACCACCTGCTCCCCAGCATTCCCACCAACCTAGTTGAAAGCCTGTCTGGAGAGGTGTACGTAAAGCCAAGCTCTGAGGACGTGTACGCCTGTGCACGGTAAGCTCACACTATTGTATGAAGTGGACAGAAAGGTCTCAGAGTAAGCTAAAAGAATGTAATGACAAATATAAAAAAAATAAACAAAATGTATGTTGTAAGATTTCATACTGCTTAATTGCATTTTTATTTTCTATTTGTATTTAGATTATAGTGATTGTAAAGTTGATGTAATTAATGTTTTTGTTAAAATGTTCGTCCGTGTCGGACCCCAGGAAGACTAGCTTTTGTCATGGCAAAAGCTAATGGGGATTCTAATACAATAAATCCACACTTACAAAATCATTGACATAAAACTCTTTTTAACGCTTTTTTCTGACAATATTGACAATCTAGAGGACTTTTGAAATACTGAGTAATGTATGTTGGAATGGAAACAAATTTCAGACATATTTTTACTTTGGATTTCAGACTTGCCGAGTGGCTAAATCCAGCTCCTCTGAATCCTCCAGACTCTGAAGATACAGACTCAACAGATGATGGTGTAAGTACTCTCTCCGTCATCATAAATACATCACTTTCAGTACATAAACTAAACCGGCACAATGTGCATTGTAACGTTAACCACTTAAAACCTTTATACTTAGTCGAACGAGGAATAGCAAACCTAGACTGTTTACATGCTCACAACACGCTGCATTGCAGATTTTCTTTCACTTTTGTTTTTTGCCAGACCCAGCTCCCCCATGAGGCTATGTCGGTCGGTCGGTTGGTCGGTCTGTCCCTCTTTCGGCCGATCTACACCAGAATTTTCAAAGCGAGCATATGCGTGGTGCGTACAGCGCGTTTGTTTAGATCCAAGTGATTATCAATGATAGCGGCTACACCAGGCGCGCGGATACGCGAGTCGCACATATGCAGACTTTTAAACTAGGACTGGATCTAAAAGTGCGCGTACAGTATAAGCGCGTGTGTGCATCGTGTGTGCATCGTGTGTGCGTGTGTGCGAAAAAAGTCTGGTGTGTTTCCACAGTTTTCCTCTTCCTCTGTCCCTCTTTTCCTCAGCACACACGACACGTCATGCGAAGTCCGGCCATTCAGATTTCAACCACTAGGGGTCTGGCAGTACCAGGTCTCCTGGTTCCCTTGTTTACCATTTAAATCTATTTTAAATATTGCCCCCCCCCCCAAAAAAAAATGGGGATCTGCAAGCTTACAACACATTGCATCGTGGCACGTGGTGAGCTTGTAGATTGGCTATTTTCGAATAGAAGATATTGGCCTGTAATAACATGGGGCGGGGGGGGGGGGTTAATGTGTCCACCTCCAGGTTGGGTTAAAGTTGTTAAATGATGATGTGTCCTCCACCTCCAGATTGTTCCCACTGAGCCCAGCAGCAACGATGTGTTGGTACATTCCGTCCTCACTGTGGACCCCTGCACCAGTCTGGCCAACGCTCCCATCACGGACATTGTCCGCAGGGTAAAAGAAGACTCATTTTGCATGTGACTTCCTTCTATGCTTTTTTTTATTTGACTTATTTCTAAGTTCAAACTAGCTAATGCCGTGTGCTTGTGTGTTGGCACGCACCCCTCTCTGTTCAGATCCTGACAAGAAAGAAGTATGCTGGCCCATCTGTGTCTGAGAGCTACTGCTGGCCAGCAGTGGCCCGCGGCTGTGACACCATGCTGATATCCAACACTGCAGATGACCCCATGAACTACATCCCACCTTTCCTTGCCCACGTGCAGCTTTCCACTCTCTACAGCACACTCACTCACAAAGCAGGAGTGAGCACATACTCTTTTCACAATCTGTCCTTCATGCAGATAGCACATTGAACACCAAATGTTCTTGTCAAATAGGCATAACTGTACCAGTGTTAATTTTGTCTTAAACTATGACGAAAAATGTTCGTCGACTACCTTTTTTCACTGACGAAAACTAAATAAAAACCACAACGATAACTAAAACTGAGACTAAATATATTGACAATTTCATCAACAAATAAAAACTAGACTAAATGTTAGGGAGGTACTAGTGGAGAAGAGATCCAGTAGAATTAAAAGACAAGTCATTTTACTTTTGGTTGCGCTCGGGTTTTGCGCTCTGAAAATAGCAGATCTACAAGCTCACAACGCGTTGTGCTGCGACTTGTCGCAAGCTTGTAGATCGGCTATTTTCAGCATGCAACCAAGTGTAAAATCAGCCATTACGACGCCATCAAGGCTCCGCCAAAATACACTTTAGTCGACTAAATCAACTGTAGATTTAGTCGACTAAAAGTAGACAAAAACGAAAACATTTCTGGTGACTAAAATATGACAAACTAAATGGAATTCTATTCAAAAGACTATGACTAAAACTACTCACTGAACACTGAACTCTACTCCATGATGTTTCCCGAAAGTGTCATACTCGTATCTCATTCAGGCTCCCGTAGCTTCAGTTGATTGGCACTGCAACAGATTTAAACCGGAAACAGTCATGTGTGTAAAGCCCTCGTGTGCATTTAACTCTTGTGTTCAAATCGGTGTAACCAAATGTACCCGTGAAGCCGAGCTACAAGCTTATGGCGCATCACTTTGCGATGTGCTGTGACCTTCTAGATTTGTTGAGTGCTTGTACATCTGTTGTGCAGATCTGCCATTTTTTATTTTGAGTCACGAGTGTGTTGATCGGCGTTGTACATCGTCGCTAATAGGCTATAATCAATTATGTCACGTCACTATATTCATTCAGAACCATCGTCGGCATCGTGATGCATCTTGTAATCAATAATTGTACATGTCTGGTTTGTAGTTTTTGTCCTTTAGATATCTACTACCGACAATTATCTGTATATTATATGGACAATTGTATTTATATTATATTACATTATATTTGTATAGTACTATTTATTCCTGCTTCTTAACTTCTGTAACCTTTTGTCCTGTGTTGTCCACCAGCCTCTTGCAGTGATTTTGTGTCATGGCTGGGAAAAGGCCCAGACGGTATATGACCTTCTGGAGGAGAGTCGCGCTACACAGTCCCTCCAGCCCGTGGTTCTATTAGTGGGTGTGGGCAAAGACGAAGGCACGGCGACCAAGATTCCTAGAAACTGTAAGATTATCTGCGTGTCTGTCTGTTTACATTTACACACACATACACCACAGTCCACATGTAGCCAAAATGTTTAATCCAAATCCAGTCTTTAAAGTAAAAAACAGCCTTTTTAGGGCAATGATTAACTTGCTTTTTCCAAGGCTGGAGTGATCTGCCATTGCCAGTAAAACTGACGGTGAACATGTCCACCACTTGGCTGCTATTCAGAATAATGCAAAAAAAGACAATCATTTGATATTAAAGTCCACATTTTTTTTTTATGCACATAAAGAAATGAATGGTTGTCTTTTATGTTTTTCTTTTTTATAACTGCCGTCGCTATTTTGGGCATGTCATAGGTTCAAAAGGTTTTTTCGAAAATAGAAGATCTACAAGCTCACAACATTCCACAAATCCACAAATCCTGCTCTGAGCAGCATTTGTGGACAAAGCCCTACACACTGTTAGGTTAGTCATAGACGCTAGATGGGAGCCTTACACTCCTACAGATGGACTGTTGGACACGCTGTCTGATGCATAATGCAGCCTCGACCATAACCCACAACTTACAGGTCCTAGCAGATGGCTGTGTATGTCCTTACTTGGAACAGAATTTCGGCATCAAACCCCATCTATATACGGTACCAGTTGATAAAAAATGCATGGCTGCCCCACCTCTGCTTTAAACGGGGGCTTTAAATGGGGGCGGCAGTGGCTCAGGGGTAGAGTGGCCGGGTAGAGTGAACTGGTAAACCGCAAGGTTCCCAGTTTGATCCCGGGCTGGGGCGCTCCCCTAGAGTTAGTGTCGAAGTGTCCTTGAGCAAGACGCTGAACCCCTAATTGCTCCCGATGAGCAGGTTGGTGCCTTGCATGGTTTCCTCCGCCATCGGTGTATGAATGTGTGTGTGAATGGGTTAATGGCACAATCAATATAAAGCACTTCGGATAGAAGCGCTATATAAATGCACCATTTATAAACCTTTGCATCCCTCATCCCCCCAGGCCAGGTGGTCGTGACCACACCCTTCAGCCTGGTCCGTCTGCTGGCCTGCCACTTGCGCTTGTTCCTGCGGCTCTGTCACCTGGTGCTGGATGAAGCAGACATGCTCTTCACCCAGGCACCAGATGAGGTGAGTATATCGAATAACGTTGTTCCATATTATGCTTGATATTGTGCATCTGTGTACTGTATTCTCAACTTTGTGGTTGATGTTATCAACCTTGTTGTGATCTTTCAGGGGGCTTAACAACTGCACCACATGGAAAAGGCCAGGTCCTTAGCCAAGACAGGATAATAGGCTCTATGCACAGCAGCCATTTTGAAGAGAAATTGAGCCTCTGCTTACTTCATTCACAGGTGTTACCAATGATACTAATTGAAGGGTCTGTTCCATTCTGGTCGAACAGAGTCAGGGTGCTGATATTGTGCATGTGGACTCACTGGAAAGATGCACCAGTGGGTCTCAAAGTGTGGTCCAGGGACCCTCATGATTCCTTGAGGGGGTTGTCACCTTAAAGGGTGTGTAACTCTGAGAGTGTACAAATGGAACCAAATGGACCCATAAGGGTCCATTTGGTTCCATTTCTACACTCTCGGAGTTATTAGGGTCCTTGAAATTAAAAGGTTTGAGAACCACTGTAGTGCATGAAATGGAACAGAGCCTTCATTAGTATCATTGATAATTCCTGTGAAGGAAGTAAGGAAGAGGCCCAATTTCTGTCCAATATGGCTGCTGTGCATAGAGCCTATAACACAAATAGGAAGAGAATCTGCACACAGTCAAACGAGTACAACGTTTTTACCTTTCTCAGGTCTTCGTCAGGAAGACCTACGAAAGGTCAAAACGTTTTACTCCATCTAATAAAGTAATTGGGAGTTTCAAAAATTCTCTTTGTATATTTGTCTTTTTATCCAGCACGGTGGATATAGATTTTTGGGTGTGTGCACTGTGCGCGCTCCTGAACTGACAAGAATAACCCAAGCCATTATCCTACCATCTTAGATGCACACCATCCTGCAGCACTTCCAGAAGGTGACGTCCAGCGAGGAGCGGGTCTTCTATCCCAAGCAGATCGTGGCTGTGGGGAAACACTGGAGCAGTCACATGGAGGGCCTGCTGAACACGTACATGACCTCTCCCTGTATAATCATCACCGTCAGGGAGGAGGCTGCACTCTATGGCAATGTGCACCAGGTCAGTCTGCCTTTGTCATGCTCCCCATTTATGAAGTTAACCCATTAAGACCTGAGGCGATTCTTAACAGTTTTTTGACAAAAATCTGAAAAAAAAATGTTTCAAGATTTAAAAAAAATAGCAGATCTACAAGCTCATAGCGCGGCACTCGGTGCCGCGCTATGAGCTTGTATATCTGCTATTTCTGAATAGCCATAGAAATCTAAAGTGACACAGATGCGTTCCAGGTCTTAATGGGTTCATTTACGGGAGAAACCCTGCATATTGTTGTTGCATATATTGTGATATTTATTTAGTTTATCCAACAAACAAAGTGCATTGCACCATTGTAACAGCCAACTAGTAACGAGTATGAATCTGGGTTTGTGATTCTTCTTTGACATTAACAGATGAACGTCCTGTGTCTTGAGAGCACCAAGATCACTGCGCTGGTAAACGCATTGGATTTCCACCCTGACGTAGGCCAGAAGACCCTCATAATCGGCAACTCTGCTAAGGAGGTTGAACACGTGTACAAGGTGGGGAAAGGCTTTAACTTACTGCACCGTGTCGATTGAAAAACATGTACTCTGTAACCACAGATGAGCATGGTACTCATGAAAGATACAGTAGGGGTGTTGCAGTAGGTTACATGTACCGGCGTTTTCTTTTTTTTTTTCACTTCAATTTTATATGAACAAAACGCATAAAACAAAAGACAAACAATATACATCACATTATGTTGCCAAACATCATCTTATATTATAATAAAATAAAATAGAAGAAAGGCACAAGTGCTGTTCAATGTTAATAAGAGATAGTACATGAAAGCTGTATATTTTTTGTTCAAAAGAATAAAAAAGTGGGAGCAACATTGATCAATAAAGTATTTGAACAGAAAGAAGGGGAAAAAAGGATCTTAGCTCATTCAATTCTTACAACAACCATATGTACCAGCGTTTTGGTGCTCATTCTGAATCAAATGGTTAATTATTCTACAAGTAAAAGGTGTACAGAACTAAACAACCTGGTATGCATATTTTGGGAATAAGTGACGATTTCCCAAATTGTTCAGTCTATCTTCAGTCTATCTTTGTGGTTCGTCATGCGAGGAAGTGTATGGGCTTGACTGGTAACACTTTTACTCTGTCTACTCTAAAATTAATATAAAGAATATTCTTTTGTTACTCCCTGAAACAGATGTTTTTTAGACGATGAAAGCTTTTTCATCGGGAGATTGACTCTCTGAGACCTGTCATAGAATAGAACACATTCACAATATGGAGATACTGCATATTCTATACATTAATATTTACTCCTGCAGCTACGTATCTGTTCAGTAGCATTACAGCTACTGATATGTAAATATTAAGGCAGCATTGAGACAAAACAAACTAGGACGGTGCTCTGTCCTCTGATGAAACTGACTAATTTTGTTTAGACACAAAACATAAACTTGCAGTAATGCTACGGCTAGCTTACTAGAAGGACTAGAATCAAGCATGAATATACCAATTAGATATTGGCAATTAAAGGACATAACTGCTGATTATCTACTGTGCCCAACTGCCCATTTACATTTCTGTGAATCCATTGCTTCCATTCTGCATTTTTCTTGTACTCTCAATAATATGACGCGTGCAATTTTTGCACCGGTTCCTGATAAACCATATCTGCTACTGTAGTACGCTAAGTCGGTATCATCGCATTCATTATCTCCTTCTGCTTGTTCTGCAGGCTGTAAGCAAGACATCTGCTTTCTGCCTGAGGGTCCACGAGGGGCTAACCCAGCATTTCGACTTTGTCATTCAGCAGTGGAGGAAGGAAATTGGACCAGGCACTCAAGTCATCTTGGGTAAATGGGAGCATAGTCCATCAATAGTTTGTACAGTATATAAACCTCAGTGAATGGAATTCAACAGTGCTGTCTTAGTTAACAAGTGAGACGTTTCTTTAAATGCTGGTATTGTGTAAGAACTGTGAAATGCTTTATTCCTGTTGGTTACTTAGCTTGTAACAAGATAATCTATACCTTGCATAATACTGTACAGTAACCATTAACCGCACATCCAACTGCGAACGCGGTAAGACGGTCATGTATGATCTGTGGTCTATTCCTTCTCTTTTGATCTGCAGTGACCACCACTGATTGCCTGAAGGCGCTGTGGGTCAGAGATGCAACGTGTGTCGTCCACTATGGCTTTCCCTCTTCCCCCAAACGTTTTGGCAGCTCCCTCTTCTGCATGTCGGGAAACTTCCGCAACCTCGCTGACAAAGTAAGATGTACTCGAGCAGCTTCAGCTAGATACTTTAAACCAGCGCTTCTCAACCAGTGGCCTGGGGACCACCAGTGGTTCTTGAGGAGTTTCCAGGTGGTCCCCAGCTAAATGATGGAGAGTTGGTAACCAAATGGACCCTTATAAATCTTTAACTCTTGAGAGTGGTTTCATTTTACACTCTCAAGAGTTAAGTTATTGTTAAACATCTGCATTACTTAATTTACAAGAAGTCTACACAATTAGAGAATAGGTTCTTTTGACAATTGTATCCAACAGCAACAAAATATTCTACGTTTTGGGTCTGAGAGTCTAAATCTCATCAAACGGTCGTCCGTGGCTCAAATGCTGAATAAATGATGGACCTTGATATGAAAAAGGTTGAAAACCACTGCTTTAAACTAGCTAATACCCCCGATCTACAAGCTCACACGAGTTGTAGATCTGCTTACTTTTGGCAAAATATCTTGATGGCTTCTTATTTTTCCAACATTGTTTTTTTTTTTTAAGACTGGTGAGAACACCACCGCTGCAAAGTCAATACTTCTCATAACCGAGATGGACGCCAGGCACATGGTGGGAGTGCTGCGCTACCTGAAGCGCTCGGACGCCCTGCTGCCTCCTGAGCTTCTGTCCTTTGCCGAGGGAGTCGTGCTGGCCAAGGAGCAGCAGAAGACCGACAGGCCCCTCTGCGGCTACCTGAAGAGCTTTGGCGTCTGTAGGTCAGTCGCAAGAAAACGACAAAACATGAATACATTGACGCATATCCAGAATTGGGACGTTTTGCAATCTTACTCATCTTACCCATTTTGTGCTAAATGAGTGTCATTCTTATAGAGCAGCAACTAGCTTAATGCCTTTTTGCATTTGAATTAACATTTACTGCACTAGGCGTTGCAAGTTTGTAGATGTATTTGGGGGATGCACATTTATGAAAACTTAAGCCTTTGACATGCCCAAAATAGGGGCGCCAGGGTTAAATGAATAAACAGTAAAGCTCTTAAGCTGATGAATTATTATGGCACAACCAACTGCTGTCAGTACGGATCAAAATCCGGATCATTGCAGATCTAGTGAAAGTGTGGATATTTCAAATAGATGTTAACATCCTGAACCTAAAGATAATGTATGTATTCTCCTTTTACAGGGACAGTCATGTCTGTCCAGATCGCCACTGGTTCAGTTCCGCAACTGATCAGTCACTGCTACCAGACTCTGGAACCATTACGGTGAGCCCTTGAGTTGGTTCCTCTTTTGTGCTAAACACTTTCACAACATGGCTCTGCACTAGGGTTCTAGCTGTCTATAAGGGGTCTAGCTGTCTATAAGAGGTTCTGTGTGTGTGCACACAGAATTAATCCAAACTTTGTATGCAATTGAATGATTTTTAATACCTTTTTAATGGCAATTGTTAAATATTACATAAGAAAGAGGCAAACATTGTGAAACTAACCGATCTACAAGCTTGTAGTTCGGCTGTTTTCACAATATTTATCCGTGGAACCTAGTCAAACTAAATGTAATGCCTACAATTCCAAGTGCTTGTCAGGGTGGGGGGTCCCCAGTTTAAATATGATTATTATGGGGGGCCGTGGCCTGAAAGGTTTGGGAACCCTTGCTCTAGATCAGGGGTCTTCAACAGGGGGTCCGGGACCCCTAGGGGGTCCTCAGAGTTGCTACAGGGGGTCCGCCAAATCTTTGTGTGATAGGATCATTGTTTTTTACATTAACCACTTGAACCCTAGCATCCCTATAAGGACAACTTTAGCCGAAAATAGCCGATCTACAAGCTCACAACGCCTCGCCGCGTTGTGAGCTTGTAGATCGGCTATTTTCGGCAAAGAGGGGAAAAAAGAGCACACCAAGTACAGAGTGAAAGTTTACTAAGTATTGATGGTTTAAGTCGTTAAATGTCAGAAAATACACATTAATATGAATCCAACATCTATGAAAAGCTTTAACCTGCAACACAATTTTATGTAATATATAGTGGGGGTCCCTGCTTCATCTCTCTCAGTTAGGGGGTCCTTGGCCTGAAAAGTTGAAGACCCCTGCTCTAGATTCTAGTCTACTAGGTTCACTAGAGAGACACGAGCATAATGTGGCATTTCTACTTTAATTTACCAGATGTTTTCACAGAAGTTGATGGTGATTTAAATGTCCAAAGTACATGTTTGGATTTATTTTTAATGCTTGTGTCTCCAAAAGGTTTTACCCCTCTACATCAAGACGGCTTCCGTTTTCTATGGGCGCATCGTGAAGAACCAGGACGACTGTTACGAGAGCCTGGCGTCAAAGATGGTCTCCTACTATGCTACCGAGAAACTTGTGGTCAAAGAAGTGGTGGACGGAGGTCTCTATGGAATGGAGGAGAAGGAGGTCTATCACAGGTTAGATGCAAAACACGACATAATTATTAATGAATTATCAGGTACATTCTCTAAATGGATTAAATACCTGGCTGAATTGAATAATTGTTGGGGCTATTGCTCATTGTCACCAGCTTAGCTGCTGTTAAGAGTTAAAGACGAGTTTAAACCTGCATTGTACAGAACAAGTCACTCAAACTCTTAAACCTGATTGTTAGGGATGGGTATCGTTAGGATTTTTACGAGTCCGGTTCCGGTTCCGGTTCTGCTTATCGGATCCGGTTCCTATCGGTTCCATATTTCGGTTCCAAAATGGTAAAAAAAATAAGAGGTCAAATGTTTATTTAATAGAGATGCACCGAATGGAAAATTCTTGGTCGAAACGAATACCGAATACAGGAAACACTTGGCCGAAACCGAATAGCCGGAAATTATTAATTAAAAAAATATATATATACATTTTTTTTAAAGTTTTTTGTACCATTGCTGCCATGGCTGTGCCTCTGTTGTAGAGCTACATGATTATGGCAAAACTTATCATAACTATAATGGGTCCATATTGAGATCAGTTATTTAAAACATTTATTTATTGTGTAGAATTATTGATTTACTATTGTATAGTAATAAAATACAATATGCCTAAAAACGTTACCCTGCCATATTCAAGAAATTAAAACAAATATTGAATAGCCTAGCAAAAGGCATTATAATGTCTGCATTTGCATTATTGCACACACAGCCAAAATGCATTAATAATATTAGGTCTGCCATTCCTTCCTTTTGAAGAAGTGACTTTCACACACACACACACACACACACACACACACACACACACACACACAATCAAACAGAAGCGTTCACAGCTGGTGTTAATTATTTAGCCCTGCGCGAGTTCTTAACTAGCGCTGGTTTTCCAACTAACGTTACACCCTCTGACATGTGGATTCTAGTTTTCAAGTTGACAACAGCAAATCTTGGTTACAAAGTTTGCAGGGCAGGTTATTCCTTTCCTTACTACTTCAGTTCAGATGGTGGTGAGTGAGGGGAGGGGGGGGGCGATGCGGGGAGGAATGTGGCTGGGCTGAGTGCGCCCGTAGAGAAGCAGCAGTGTCTACTCTTCCATACGGAGAGACGCTACTGATCTATACTTCTCCATACATAGGTGTTTTACCGGATTTGTGATTTTTGCTCAGATTGTGCTGTTTGTGTAGGACTTCTAACGCCTTTGTTTGAACGGCTTTTAGCGCATCTAGGAACCGATATGCAGAACCGAAATTACATATTTTGTTTGGGTACCCGGTACCGACAATTTCTTTATCGGTTCCGTACCGGAACCGTATTTCGGTACCCAACCCTACTGATTGTCCTCAGAACCTGTGGCCTTAACTGAAATACTGTCCTGTAGAAATCACCTACTGCCACAAGAGGGCGCTTTAAGTGAAACTTGCTGCACAACATGGTTTAACTGCAGTTCAATTTAAACCATCACTTTACTATTGTCTTAAAATAAGATTTATGGAGACAACTAATGTTCTACATTTCCTCATTTCCCAACCCACGCTATAAAGATAGGATGAACTTAAAGAACACATTCACCGTGGGTGCTCCATGGTGAATATTGTCACTGAAAAAGAAAACATCAAAATGCATGCTGTAGCCTAACTGAAATTATTTGAAATGAAGGCTTGGCAAAAAAGCATTTCCCTCTAGATTGCGGCTGTCAGGTCTTATGTTGAAGTCAAGTTCAGCTTCATGTGGCTGAGGGAGAGACGTAATACCAATTTGGGCCATGTACTAGGCGAAAATAAATAGGTCACCATTCGGCAAATAACTGCAGATCTACAAGCTCACATGGTGTTACCAGAGAGCAATCTCGTAAGCTCGCAAAACTACCTGTGAAAGTGTTCTAAAGTGCAGCTAAGCCTAGCGCAATGCTAAAACAGTAGCCCAGGATGTTCAACAAAGCAGTAAATGTTCAGTGTGTTATTGTATTGATTTTGAATGCTAACAATGTACCAGAAGGAATACTGATATTATGTTTAAATGAATATGAGTATTATTGACTTAAAGGTAGGGTAAGTGATATTTTTGGGTTAAAACAAAAAGTATTTTGTTAAAAGGTTAAAGCACTATATTGTGACAGTAATCATTGCTATTAGTGATGCGCGGGTTGACCCGTAACCCGCGGGTCAACCCGCGGCGCGGGTGGGTCGAGTCAGAATTTCAGAGGAAATTATGCGGGCTGCGGGTGAGCGGGTCAGCCGCTCTCACACGCAAAAAATAAATAAAAAATCAAATGCTCTTTTGTCTTTATTCCTAATAAGAATAAGAATAATAACAATAAAACAGTTTGAATACACTTTTTTTTTTCTAACCATGATTTTACAGAATTAAAAAAAAATCGCGGGTCGCGGGGCGGGTTGAGCCATAGATTTATATATGGGTTCGCGGGGCGGGTTGAGGCGGGTTGGGTTCCGGGGCGGGTCATGAAAAAACCCGACCTGCGCATCACTAATTGCTATAGAGTGTTTGTTCAGTAACAGGAGTCTCCCCGTCTCTCCAGCTCTTTAATAAACAGAAAGTACATTTTCCGGTAGGTGTCAAAATCTCAGCCAATCAGGAGAAAGTACCCATTTTTAAGCTTAATTTTTATAGTGTTCCAGTTCCAATTTTGCCTGCTCATTTCTTAGTGTCATCACTTCCAATTTCACTTGTTTAATCTATATCCTGATTGAGTTCTCTATCCCGATTGGATAAAATTAGAAATGAAACTATAAAACAGAAAATGCATTTTCGTTTCAGTTTCAAAGAGGCGGAGAGACGAGGAGACTCCTTTTACTGAACAAACACTCTATAGCAATGAGTACTATCAGAATATAGAGCTCTTTAACACTTATTTTAAACAAAGAAAATCACTTGCCCTACCTTTAATTTGTATGAATCTCTTCAGTGTTGACACCCATTACCTTTCCTTTCCAACCCTTCACCGTCTCTGCCTTTCCAACCTCATCTTCCCTCGCAGAGTGAAAGTGACGTCTCTGCCAGACAAAATGGACCATCTGTTTTTTAGCGTCAAAGTATTGTTTTTGGACGAGGGCCGAGAGCAGGAGGTGAAGTCCTACCAGTTGCTCCATCTACCGGCCCAGTTCCACACCCTCCCACCCCAGGTTGTGGAGATCGTCGTCTGCCGAGTGAAACCTGTGGACAAGGAGGTCAACTGGAACCCTAGGGTCAGGAGTCTGAGAAAAATTCAATCATCAATTATTCTATTACATGTGGGCAAGCTCCTTAAAGGGATATTTCACCTTCAAAATAAATTTGGGTCATTTTATCGTCTACTCAGGCTTTTGGGAGCACCCCGGACAGTTTTTAAGTTGCTTGATTCAGTATTTAGTTATTTGATATTCATTTTATCAGAGACACCCCCTTCTTAAAAACTGTCTGGGGGGCTGACACAATATCCCTTTAAGTCCTCAACACTGGCTTGCTGGTTTTCATCCAAGATGTCTCATCCAGGATAAATGTAGACATAATGCAAGCTTGTAGATCTGCTAGATATGCACGACATGATGAACATCCAAGTATAAATCATGTGAATTGTGGTAAATGTATATACGTGTCGTGAATAATATTCATCAATGTAACGACTCCGTTTTGCCCCCTGCAGGCTGCCAGAGCCATTGGCCAGAAGATCAGAGGCCTGCAGCACCAAGCCAAAGTCGTTCTCAGCCTAGGAAACACCATCTTCGTTGATCCCATGGTAGGTGTTCATCTTGTAAAGCAGGCACCAAACCATGAGCGTAAAAATGACGATGACGCCCAACTAAGCGCTGATGCTACATACATTGGGGGTGGTGACTAGCGCCTGGATTTCCTGCTTTGGCATGCATGCACGTGCAACCCATATCATGGACTGTTCACTCGGCTGCCCTCTGGCAAAAGGTTTTCGCAGCATCCGATGCAGAACAGCCATATTTTGTGTTTCAAATATTTTTATTATTTTATTTATTTTTAAGTTATAGATGTACATTTTAGCTTCCTTTTTTTTTTTTTAAACAAAAACAAACAGACATAAACACAAAACAGACAGGTAACATGAAAAAAAAAAAAAAAAAAAAAAAAAAACTTAAGCAAAAAACAAAGGAACCCTCCCGCCAGAACAGCCATATTTTGTAAGAGTTTCTTTCCCTAAGCCATCAGACTTGTGAACTCCAGTGTTGATTTTGACAGCAATTTATTTAGTTTTAGTCAGTCTTTTGAATACAATTCCATTTAGTTTTAGTCATCTGAAATCTTTTTAGTTTTTGTCTAGTGTTAGTCGACTAAATATAAGAATAGTCAACTAAATGTACAGTTGATTTAGTCGACTCAAATGTATTTTGGCGGGTCTTAACGGCTTCGTAATGGCTGATTTTAAACTTGTTTGCATGCTGAAAATAGCAGATCTACAAGCTCACAACGTGTCGCAGCTAGCTTCAGAGCGCAACACCTGAGCGCAACCAAACATAAAATTACTCGTCTTTTAGTTCTACTGGATCTCTTCTCCACTAGTCCCTCACTAACAGTTTAGTCAGTTTTTATTTGTTGACGAAATTGTCAATATACTTAGTCATAGTTTTAGTCATCATAGCTTAGTTTTTATTTAGTCTTTATTTAGTTTTCGCCAGTGAGAAAAAGGTAGTCGGCGAACATTTTTGGTCATAGTTTTAGTCTACGAAATCAACACTGGTAAACTAAATAAGTGCAATATCCCCTTAAGCGCAATATCTTCTATCCTTTCTCCGATATGCTGCTGAGGACTCCTTGCTGTGCAATATGTTTCTATATATATAATAATATGTCTCACTATGAACTGACTGTGATTGTATTAGTGGTGTTTTTAGTATTTTTGCATTTATGCATTTTATGTATTGAATGACAAAGCTATTTATCTATCCAAAGTCGTAGTTGGATTAATGTTTAGCGGCCATTGTACTGCCCTGCTTAGAAAAAAATGTGAATGCATCGTTGGACCTCTTTTCTACCTGAATGACTGAGTATTGTCCAACCTACCATCCGCAGGTGCGAATGACCCGCATGCCCGGCATGAAGACACTGATCAACGAGTACAACGTCCACGCTGAGATCCTGAGCACCGGAATGGCTGCCAACAACCCTGAGCATCTGCACTTGCTGAGGGAGCACAAAGACACTGGAGAGCACCCTCACATCACTGGGTGAGAACACCCATAGAAATGACACTGTGATATCGTTGCTGTCGGTGGGGAAAAAAACCTTGCATCAGGAAATAACCTGTGTTCCAGTGAATCCAATATAGTCATTTAGTCACAAGCTTGTGTTAGCCCATTCAATCCCGGAACGAATCTCTGTCATTTCAGATTTCTTTGGCTATTAAAAAATAGCAGATCTACAAGCTCATAGCGCAGCACCGAGTGCCGCGATATGAGCTTGTAGATCTGCTATTTTTTTTTAAATCATGAAAATGTTGGCAAATATTAGATTTTTTTTTTTAAGCAGACATTTCTAACTCAAATCTTTGCTTCTGTGGGTCCCTTGAACTAAATATTTTACAGATGTTTGTTTAAAAAATATATATTCCAAGATTTGCACAAATCTTCACGATTTAAAAAAATATGCAGATCTACAAGCTCATAGCGAAGTAGGGTATCAATTTACCAAGAACAAAGTTGAAGTATGAAGATACAAGGTTTTCTGCCCGACAACAACGATATGTGTCATACGATATGTATTATACAACGTTTCAAGTCATGTGATTGAGACGGCCAGTCTATCAGTACTGGTAGTGGGAATTTTCGGTGCTCAAAATGCAAATGCACTGTGGCTTCACGTGGATCAGTCACGCATGTGAATTAACCCATTGAGACCTGAAGCCGATTCTACATGTCTCCTGAATCTCAACAGTTTTCTGAAAAACGTATGTTTCTATATCAGTGGTGCTCAATCTTTTTCATGTCAAGGACCCCCAAAATTGTATGTATTTGGCCGCGGACCCCCATCAAAATATTTAGTTCCAGGGACCCCCCAGAAGCAAAGATTTGAGTTAAAAATGTTCGCTTTAAAAATATAGATATTCAAAGATTTGCACACATTTTCACGAAATAGCAGATCTACAAGCTCGTAGCGCGGCACTCGGTGCCGCGCTATGAGCTTGTATATCTGCTATTTTTGAATAGCCCAAAGTGTAAAATAATGCTTTTTTTAGCTCAAATCTAAAAATGACACAGTTCCAGGTCTTAATGGGTTAACCACTTCAATTCCACTTCCTTCACCAATGCGGCGTGGTTCTGCGCAGGGTTGCCAGGTCCGCTTATTATAAGCGAGTTTGGGGCTTGTTTTTCTGTAAAGTTGCTTGTAAATATTGGTAGTTGCGGGTTTGCGGTTTTTGGGGCTTGTTTCTAAAGTGTAGTTGTTTACTTGGGCTTGTTTTCTAATGTTGTTTAAACCAGTGGTCCTCAACCATTTTCTTGTCAAGGACCCCCAGATTAATATGTGGGCCTAATCTGTCTGCAGAGTACACCCCCATATGAAAACATTTTATGCCAGGGACCCATACAACATTTGGGTTGTTAAAATGTTTAAAAAGATATTCCAAATTTTTTCACATTTTCATAATCAGCTATTTTCAAATAGCCTAGCCCCTGGCCTAGTCGCTTCTTTTGGACTTGTTTTCATAGACCTGGTTGCTTATTTCTCTCGCAAAATCTGGCACGATTTGCGGATTCCCCCGCATTGCATGTTTAGATGGAGACGCAAGGCTGAGCGTTTCCAAAGATTTCCACTCGGGAAGGTGGTTTCACTTTGTTATGTTTTCAACCTCCGATAACGCCCGGTACCGTCTAAATGGACGGCACATCTGATATTTTATTTTGCCGTTTTCTGTAGAGACCGTTGTCGTCTAAAGGGGGGCCACAGACTTCATGTGGTCAGTCTATAGAGAACCGAAGTCTGACATCACTGCCGCTTATCCCCCTGGGTCAGAGTTATTGAAAATCTCCATAGAGAAATCTTAGATGGTGTCATATAAACGGTGTTGATTTTGAAAATTTTGATTTAGTTTTAGTCATAGTCTTTTGAACAAAATTGCATTTAGTTTTAGTCATCTGTAATGTTTTAGTTTTTGTCTAGTTTTGGTCGACTAAATTATTATTTGACTAATTCAATTATAGTTG
Organism: Gymnoscopelus microlampas; assembly: GCF_963454915.1. NCBI lineage: Eukaryota > Metazoa > Chordata > Actinopteri > Myctophiformes > Myctophidae > Gymnoscopelus > Gymnoscopelus microlampas. The sequence goes on along the minus strand of NC_139943.1, from coordinate 10,380,118 downwards.
ACTAAATCTACTGTTGATTTAGTCGTCTAAAATGTGTTTTGGCGGGCCTTGATGGCGTCCTAATGGCTGATTTTACACTTGGGGCTGCGACGCGTTGTGAGCTTGTAGATCTGCTATTTTCAGAGGGCAACACCAGAGCGCAACCAAACATAAAATGACTTATAGTTCTACTGGATCTCTTCACCACTAGTCCCTCCATAACATTTTAGTGTTGTTTTTATTTGTTGACGAGTATGTTTAGTCTTGTTTTTTGTCGTCATAGCTTAGTTTTTATTTCGTTTTCATTTCATTTTGGTCAGTGAAAAAAGATAGTCGACGAACGTTTTTCGTCATTGTTTTAGTCGACGAAATCAACACTGCATATAAGAACTGTTTTTGATTGTTTGAATACTTTATTATTCAGAAACGTAAGGCACCAGGTACTAGGGCTGTCAACTTTCCTCAGAAATGATGTTCGATTATATTGGTCTTAAAAATGTGCAGATATTTGAATTCGAATATTATTATTATAAAAAAATGTATTCTACTTTTTTTTTTTTTTAGATTTTTCTTTTTCTTTTTTTTCACAAACAGTACAAAAAACAATGTATCGAGTGCTCGGATCCAATAAAACATCTTTTGTTTGTTTTTATAACCTCATACATTGTTTTTTGTATTGCCCCTGTCAAATAAACATTTTTCTTTATTCGAATATTAATTTCCATATTCGAATATACATATTTTCCCAATATTCGAATAATATTGGAATATCGAATATTCGTTTGACAGCCCTACGAGGTACAGTCAGACATAGATGCTAAAAGGATGAGACAATAAAGTCCTGGGGACTCGTTTCCATTGTGGTCCTATGGGTCTCACTCACTTTGGGGCGGCAGTGGCCCAGGAGGTAGAGCGGCAGCTTGTGAAACAGAAGGTTCCCAGTTCGAACCCGGGCTCCCCCAGAGTTGGTGTCGAAGTTTCTTTGAGCAAGACACTGACTGAACCCCTAATTGCTCCCGATGAGCAGGTTGGTACCTTGCATGGTTTCCGTCGTCGGTGTGTGTGTGTGCGTGCGTGCGTGCGTGCGCGTGTGTGAATGGGTGAATGTGAAGTACATTGTAAAGTGCTTTGGAGAAAAGCGCTAAATAAATGCTGTCCATATATAAATGCAGTCCAAGTCCATTTGGAGAAGTAGTTAGTCATCTCAGACAAGCAAAGTGTGTTGGAATTAGGTGGGTCATGGGCTTTAGGCTGAGAAGTAGTCGGATCAGTTTGTTTTGGGAGGTCTGAAGCTTAGTTTTCAGTGACATTGAGATGTTGGGAGAACCAAAAGGTGCAAGCATAGTGAAAGTGGCATTGAATGAGTGACCCAGGGTTAGTGACTAGTGAGGGTGTCGTCAGAACTTCGGTAGTCTTATGACGTAATATTTTTTTTTACCCCTTTTTCTCCCCAATTTAGTCGTTATGCCAATTGATTCCTCCCACACACATTTCTGTGTTGTCACTACTGTTCTATCCTACTGACTCACCTACTCGAAAGGTTTGGTGTGAATTAAGGTTGGGCGATATGCCAAAATATTCCTATCGACTTACTTTTTAGCGGTGCCAACCGCTCTATATCTGACTTTGTCCGTGTGTCCGGGTGTCCGTGTGTCTGTCCGGACACCCGGACATTCTTATTGGCTGGGCTATAAACAAATATTGATGACAACATCAATACGGGGCTCATCAAAGGCACCGCTTCCTTCACACAGGGTGTGAATTTTTATATTTGGACAAATAATACATCGTGCCGCTGAGGGATAAATCACCCGCCCGGGCCGCCCTCTCCTGTAACTAAAGGGACTCTCGACTGAGCACAACAAGAGCGTGCCGTCATCATAATCATTATCATCATCATCAATCATTATTAGAATGGCGCAAATTGATTAACATTTTGCGCACGCTTTGTATTGCGCATTTAATTTGGCTATATTTGAAGTTTAATTTTCGAGGAGGCAGACAATTAGGAAAATAAAATGACAAATATCGTCCAAAAAAATCGTCCAATAAAAACAACCGACGATTAGACTCAACCAATTGCCAATATATTCGCCATATCGTCCAACCTTAGTGTGAATGACTGACTCCATACAATGCGTTAAGTAGCCTTGTCTGTTTTCAACTAGCAGTATTGAGCTGGAATCTACACACAGCTCAGAGAGCAGCTGTTGTCGTGCAGTAAGGCAGAGAGAGAGAGATGGGCACTGCTGACACACCTTTATGTACTGCATTGCTTGTTTCTCACCTCAAATGTTTTCAGATACATATTTGAATGTGCAGTTTAAGTTTAAAATGAGTAATGCACCGTCTGGCCGGCATCTTAAGTTGGATAAGGAACGTTAGCAGCCCGAGTGTATCCCTTTTTGTTTTTGAGGTTTGAATATTTTCACAATAGGTAGGCTAGGCCTAGACCATATTTATTTTGGTTTACAATTGAATTTGATGTAAAAATATTTATGTTTGAAGGAGATTTATTATACACAGCACATTCTAAATAAAATATTTCTATGTATTTGACTGCTGTTATTAACTGATGAAAAAGTAGCTGTGTACAGTAATGAAAAACAATTAAGATGCTTTGAGATGCATCATAGAATTGAGTCGAATCACTAACCGATCAATCATCTATGATGTCAACACTGACAGTGTTGTGACTAGGGTTGGCTATCGTTTGGGCTTTATTTGATACCTAAATCTAAACGGGCAGTTTTTAAAGTGTTGCCAATGTCTAAACAGATACAAACTAACAACCACAACATGACGGTCAGTGACATTAATGGCTTTTTTTTTGTCAAGGCAAATTTTACAGCATATCAACTGTTAACAGTGTAGTTAAATATAAATGATTGCTATACATTTGACATAAGAATTCACAGTATAAATACGGAGGTAGCATTCTACTTGCTATTCTACAAATTGTAGGTGCAAACAGAAATATGACATTTGCCTTTTCTGGCAAAAACTCACAATGATGGTATAAATACAAGATTTGCATAATTTCTTAACATTGATAACTTAATCTAACCTATAAAAAAATCTACAATTAAAAAAGACAATGACGTGTCTTTGATTTAATTAATCTTTAGTCTAAGTTGTTAGTTACTAGTTGGTTATAACAAGCCTAAAACAATCTCAAACTAAATTTAAAAGGTAATATATCTAAGAGCCATAGTCTGATTGTTTAAGTAATCGCAGATTAATTGATTATCCTACTATAATTCTACAAACCTCTGTAGTGGTGTGTGTGTGTAGTGGTGAGGCCAAAATTGGTTCTGCCCGGTTCTCCTCAGTGGCTGGAGCAATTGATCTGAATTTGCACACAGCCATTGACCATTACCATGCCCACGGAACTGCTGAGCCCGTTTTTCCGATATCACCAAATCTCAGCTGTTTATTAGCGTTTTTGTCTGAAACACTGTTGCCATGGTTACGGCTGCCCAGCGGTGGGATGACCCCGCGAGCCATGGGACGAACTGCCTCCCGGGTTGCCAGATATGGCGACCAGATCCAAACTGTTCATTTGAGGGACAGAAGTACTGCTTGTGTGGGACGGGCGGGAATTTATAGCAACTTATTACTTAAGTAGCTATTAAATGCCTTGATGTCATATTCGTCCATAGGCCTAATACTGCCTATCATTTTGTTATGAACCTGCTGTAGCTAGGGATATTTCTCATGTTATTTTAACATGCTTAAAGGGGAAATCCACCCATTTTCAATATTTAACTATGTCATTAATATAGCATAAAGAAGTTGTGTGGAAATAAGAAAAAAGTTCCCCCCTTTCTGTGTTGCCTTGAAATGGAGGATTGATTGTGGGTTTAACATTGCAAATTACAACATGATGACTCATCATGTTGTACACACTTGGAAAACACTTGGAAAACAACAGAAATCCAAGAGAATTTACTTTTGTGAATCCATTAACATGGAAGAAGGCAATCTTTTTTTTTGTTGTGATCACGTGATTTCTGGGTGTACTCTTCTTTGGTGGTGCTTGGATCATTCACAGGCTGCGGAGCAGCGCCCCGATGTTGATGTTTGGTGTTAGCATGTTGTTTTGGTTAGTTTGGTGTTATGTTTTGGTTAGTTTGGTTTTGGCATGTTGTTTTGGTTAGTTTGATGTTTTGGTGTTCGTAGGCCTGACCTCGACTAGTCGAATAATTAGTCGCGGGGGGTCCAAGTCGACTGCGTGTCTCTTAGTCGAATCTAGTCGAGAAAAAAAAAAACACACACACGTAACTGCCACTTTATTCTTCTTATTCCTCGTCTTTGTATTGGTATTGTTTGTGTTGGAGCGCCTCAGTGCGACTGCAGAGTTCATGTGCAACCTCTTCCAGAGAGATATAGAGACTCTAGAAACTCTGCTGGAGACACAAAACAAATTGTGTAGACTTGGCCCTTTGAAATAAAATGTATTTTGGCCCTTTGTATTTCCTTTTTTTTTTGCATTAGTCGACTGCCAGTCGACTATTGGCAATTAGTCGCCAATTAGATTCGACTAAACAAATCCTTAGTCGGGGACAGGCCTATGGTGTTGAGTATTTTGGTGTTGGCATGTTTTGGTTAGTTTGTAGTACCATGTCTTGACACTTGGTGGTGGGCATACAGGAAGCACAGACACACAGGTGCGACAATTAGTGTGGGCACAGAGTGAAGGGAGCACACTGTTCCTACCAGGTAGCAGACAGACAAACAGACAAATATGGACTGAGGAATTCAAAGGAAACTGGGCTACAAGGAGCCATGAGAGAGACTACTCGTTTAACTGGTACGTTCTTGTTGCAGAATAAATGTGTGGTGTGCTTCAAACAAAATGAATATTGACTTGACTTTGTTTGTATGCCTGCGTATAGGACACTTCCTTTCATGTGTTACATGTGTGCATGTAATGGTGAAGTGGAAATTGGTTGAAAATCGCCGTTATAATGCTTTTTTTTTGCATCTACCTGGTCTAAAATGGGGACAATGCCTTATTAAGTTGAATAAATCATTTACGATGCACTTGTGACTCGGGTGTGAAAACAGGCTTATGTTAAACGGTGATTTCTGTGTTGTAGGATGGAGGTCACTGCGATGGCCATGGAGAACAACATGCCGACGGCGGACGCAGCACTGGCCGCAGTCATCAGTAGAGCTGAAAGTGTGAGCAAGAAAAATGCCTGTGGTCCAAAGATCCCCGTCCAGTCGGTCTGTCCACAGACCTGTCCGCAAGCTGCTGCTGCTGCCGCCACAGACTCTGTTCAAGTCCAACAGCGAGAAAAGGAGCCTGTTGCTTCTCCTCAGCCTCCTGAAATTCAACCACAGGGAGCCATTCGTCCTTTGGTTGAACCAGTCCCACCCAATGCCCCACTACAGCCTGCTGAATCAGTCCACCACCCCCATGCCCCACTTCAGCCTGCTGAACCAGTCCACCACCCCCATGCCCCACTTCAGCCTGCATCTGCTGATCAAACCAAGCACTCGGACAGACGGCCTCTGACCAAACCGTGGAATGACGTTTTAGCCAATCTCAGGAATACAGCTCTAAGGATGAGGTTGGTGTCGTTGTTTTTTTTTAACCACTTAAGCCCTATTTTATACTTTGGCTACAAATGGCCAATCTACAATCTCACAGCGCATCGTGACGCATTGTGAGCGTGTCGACTTTGTTTTGAAAAATCTTTAAAAAAAGAAAAAAAAGGCCTTGGTACATACTGTAAATGCATACTGTGCCCCGTGAGCCTTGTTTTGTTTTTCTTATTAATCTTTGTGGCTGTTATTCTAGCTATGCTTTTGGTAATAATGGGACATGGCTTATTTAGAAAGAATTGCCCTCAAATGTAATTTTTCTGGTCAGTAACCTTTGCTATTGCATTATTGTACGTGGGTAATCCATCAATAAAACAATGTATGCATAATTGTTTTTATATACAGTAAGGGAAACCAAGGATTCGCCGTCCAAAACGGTCTGTCTGCAGAGCTCATCCCTTCTGAAAATGGTAAATGAAAATGCAAAAATCATCTAACCTTCATTAGAGTCGGTCCAAGTTGCAACATGATGTATCCACACAAATTCATCAAATAAAAGCATGGTTTAATGTTTGTAGTCCTATAGATTACCATCCATACTAGGGTTGCAACTATCAATTATTTTCTTAGTGATTATTCTATCGATTACTGTTCAATTCATCTAGAAACGTTTTTTTGTTTTAAATGTCAATTATATAACGGTATCAACATGATAACATTCCAATTAATTTATCATCAACTAAATGTATTAGTCTGATTTATTAAGTAATTAAATAAGTCCTATTTTATACTTAGTAGTAGTAGTACAACGTTTAGTTCACAAGATCTACGAGCTGCTACAGTAGATCTGCTATTTTTGCTATTGTAATTAAAATCGTTTTGTTTTTTAATTATAGATTAGTTTGATTTACTGTTGCACCCCTCAAAACCGTGTGTTTTAGATCCATTATCAACCCACAGCTGCCTTTTGGAAATTAGAATGGTTCATGTGTTTTTGTTGAAGGTGTCTATGTCCTCGAAGGCCTTCTTGTAGAGTTCAGTGTGAGTGTATGCGTGCCGTGTAAGCGGGCCAATTATGAAGTATTGTTATAATTTCTATCCATGTCCATTTCAGGTCTCCCCATCAGTGAGAATCAAATGAATGGTTGTCAGCAGCTCATCAGTGGCGGTAAACCAAACGATGCTGCCTCGACAGAAAGGTACAAATTAGTAAAACAAAAACCTGGAAGCACGCACCAGGAACACCGCTGGGAAAGAAACATTCTTTGATTTAGCTGAGCAACAGCACTCTGAGATTCGCTAAGTGATTCAGGTCAACCATACACAATGTTTCTCCTTGTTGCTGAGTTTTGTTCCTGTGTGATTTGTCCGTTCCAGCTTCCACCCTCAGATAAAGTGGCATCAGAGGAAAGAGTCGGTGATTGTGAATGTTAAGCTCTCCAATCCAGTGTCACAGAAATGTGAATTCTACTCCAACCGTGTGGTGTACAGGTCTGTTGTGGGATGCGGATGTGATGGCTCATTGGTTTACATTCGTGACCTTTATGGCATAGTGACTAAAATCATAACGGCTGTTGGGTGAAAATGCCAGCATAGCGTTTTGCGTTTCATACAGTATCATTGTTGTCGGGCAGAAACCTTGTATCTTCATATTTCAACTGAACTTGTAGATCTGATATTTTTGAAAAATCTTGTGCAGATATTTGAATATATATATATATTTAGGAAGGAAACATTTTTGACTCAAATCTTTGCTTCTGGGGGTCCCTGATATGAAAAGGTTTGAGCACCACTGATATAGCAACATATACTGTCATATACTGATTTAGAAAACATTTTTAGATATGTGTTTGGCCGCGGACCCTCATCTCAATGTTTTGTTCCAGGGGACCCCCAGAAACAAAGATTTGAGTTACAAATGTTCGCTTTAAAAATATACAGTATATATTCAAAGATTTGCACAAATGTTCAAGATTTTTCTGAAATAGCAGATCTACAAGCTCATAGCGCGGCACTCGGTGCTATGAGCTTGTATATCTGCTATTTTTGTATATATCTGCTATTTTTGAATAGCCAAAGAAATCTTAAAATGACCCAGATGTGTTTCCCGGTTTGAATGGGTTAATTTCTATCGATTTGTCACCCCATGGAGACTTGAATTAATGGCTATTTTTTTTGTTTTTGTCGCATTCCTAAGCCAATAATTTCATGACCAGCGGACCGGTAGACAGCGGTTCCGGTAGGAGATACAAAGGAGACTCTTTGTGTCTCTGCCATGACTCTACCAGACATCAAATTATGGTCTTAGGAATGCGACAAAAGCAAAAAAATATCCATGAATTCAAGTCTCCATGGGGTGACTAAAAAGTAATTTTTGGGGGTGAACTATCCCTTTAATGTCTGTGCCGTTTCTCTTCAGTGGCAGTGTGGATAACAGGCCCTACAGGGCTGACTTGGAGCTTCAGGACAGCATCATTGCAGACCAGTGCTCCTGGGCCGTCAAGTGCAACGAGCCAGTCCTCACATTGGTGAAGCAGCAGAAGGGATCCTGGGACAAGCTCGTCAAACACAAGGTGCAATACTGCCATTTCTACGCGCGTTTTACACTTTGTTGTGCGGCGGCGGCGTCATGCGCCGAAAATAGCCGATCTACAAGGTCACAACGTGTCGCGAAACGAGACGCGTTGTGAGCTTGTTGGTCAGCTATTTGCATCATCTTAGTAATTGAACCATAGTATAGTAATGTTTCTTTCTTTTACAGAATAATTGTGTTCGGTATGACCTTGACTACTATGAGGACATGGAGGAAGAGAATACACCGAAATGTAGGTTAATAGGTTCATATCTGAATATAAACGTGAAATGTGAAATCTGTGTTTTCCAGTTGTAGAAGAGAGATGTTGTCAAATGAATGTAACTGAACTGTTAAGGTAATTTGGCAATTTGTTTGTCATAACTGTGTTTAACTGTTGAAGTGGCCTATATATTAAAAAGTCCAGGTCCAGGCACTGGCGATACGTAGATAGGCCTTTAATTCAGTGAGCTAGATACAATCAAATACACTTTGACTTGCACCTTCTTCAGTGTTTAGTGAGATAATGTATCCATTGAATGGATACAGTCTCTCTCTGTCTTCATTTTCAAATGTTACAAATAGTATAATAAATGGGGGAAACAACTTCATGTAATGACGTTGACATGAATTACATCTTCAGCTATGAGTAGTGTCGGCGGATTTACATTTTCCACAATGGCGCATTTTCCTAATTATGAACTTTCACTAAAATATTTTTCTTTTCTCCTTGTTGTTCGACAGGTGGGCGGTTTGTAGAGACCATGGAAGATGATGATGGTGTGGATTCATCCAGTGACAGTGAGCTCGACTGAAGCCCTGGAGACTCCTTGTGTGTTACAGAGGAACAGTGAGGGTGTATATGGCTCTATGTATCATCGCTGTCAGGCAGAAAGGTGTTTCTCCATCTTTCAATGTTTCACCCACTTAGAATTGTGCTGCGACAAAGTTTGATTTTTTTCTTTTTCATAACCTATTGATTGATTGATTGAATACTTTTATTAGTGGCAGGGAGAACAAAAATATCTCACGGTAAAGAAGAACATGTCAAGGATAGGCAAAACACTAAGATATCTACATTAGGCCTGACCTCGAATAGTCGACTAATTAGTCGCGGGGGGTCCGGGTCGATTGCGTGTCTCTTAGTCGAATCTAGTCGAGGAAAAAAAAAAACACGTAACTTCCACTTTATTCTTCTTATTCCTCTTGTTTGTGTTGGAGCGCCTCAGTGCGGCTGCAGAGTTCATGTGCAACCTCTTCCAGAGAGAGATAGAGACACTAGAAACTCTGCTGGAGACACAAAACAAACTGTGTAGACTTGGCCCTTTGAAATAAAATGTATTTTGGCCCTTTTTTTCTTCTTTTTTTGCATTAGTCGACTGCCAGTCGACTATTGGCAATTAGTCGCCAATTAGATTCGACTAAACAAATCCTTAGTCGGGGACAGGCCTAATCTACATACAACATAAGCTAACATGGTCATTGAAACGCAGGTTTCTTTTCCCATTTACTGAAGATAGTTTTGGGCATGGGTTTTTGGCTGCAACAACGATGCCTTACCGGTTGTCAGTGCTGCCATTTTTGGATCAACTGTCGTTTACAGTATAGTCCCTGTTAATTATGTCCCTTTTAACACATCGGGTGCCAGAGGTTTATTAAAATATTATACGTTCAGTGCCTGCATTTCTTCCATCCACTTACGTTGATACGTTTCGTGCTGTAGAAGCCCCGACGCGGAAGTGCATGTAAACAAAGCGTGCGTGCGAGACGGCGGAGGGTCCCGACTAACGCCCGGAACAATAATATTTCTAACGCGATCCTCCATTGCAGAGTGATCGGCGATCGAAAACGGCTCGCTTCCACCACGTTAAAAAGAAATGGAGATATTAAGCTTTTAGTCAAGGAGTTAACATTGGAAAGGCCGACCGTAAAGGATTTTTGACATGGAGCCACATCCGGCCTCTTCTTCTCAGAAACTCCTTGGATGATCCCAAAGTTTTGTTAGAGCACCCACGTATAAAAATAAAATGGGGTCAAAAACGGTCCGGACCGTTTGCGGCACTCCTCGTTTGGATTATGCTCACACCTTTTGTCTAAGGTTGTTACTTGATACAGATTTTTGATTTGTAGACTTTTAAGTTTCATTTTCACCCAGTTGATGTCTGCTCAGATGGTCATAATGAACGCTGGGGGACTATTATTGTGTTTCTTAATTGTTTTAACCAATTGACTACATATAGTCACTTTACTGGACGCTCTACAGTGTTGCCATGTTTGCTTATTATAGTCGACTTTAGGCTTATTTTTCTGTAAAGACGCTTATAAATATTGGTTGTTACGGGTTGTTGTTTTTTTGGCTCATTTCTTATACTTTATATTACTGTAAATTACTGTACTTTATATTACTGCTGATAATTTTCCCAAGCATACCACAGGTGGTTGTTATTCAGGTAGGAGAGTGTAACTAGACAGGAAACGGGGCAGAGAGAGGGGGCAGCTCCCAAGAAGCATGTTGCAGTAACTAGTTGAGCCACTAGGCACCCCCATACCACAGGTGGTTTGATTTTGACTTTATTCCAATTCAGCTTTTTGTTAAGCTGTAAACTGTCATGGATGTTTGAATTTAATTCATACACCAACCTTTTATTCAGGAATTATACTTAGAGACCATTCTGGCAGAGACATATTGTTTTGTCTTATTTGTGTGTTAAAAACAAACAAAAACAAACTTGACTTCAATGTGTTGAATTTATCTGTTTCAAGCCATTGCGAAATTAATAGATATCAATGGTGTCCTGGAACGTAGGAAAAATATATATTTATGAAGCTACAATGGTCAGCAGGAATGTTAAAGCAGCACCATGTAACTTTCCTCTTCTACCCTATATATTTGAACCCGGTTTCCTGTGAGATTTTTACCATTGAGCTAAATTGAATCTTGACCATCTGGTCAAAATTTGTGTCAGATCCTGTGTCTAGGTGAGACCTTTCACACGATCTAAATGTCTCAATAGAAGAGCAGGGAGACTACAGAGAAATACAACCACCCCGATTGTATTAACATAATCGAATACCAGTCATTTCGCCCATTTGGCAGTTCGCCCAAAAAGTCGGACATTTCGCCCAGACATTTCGCCCATTTCGCGGACATTTCGCCCGCTACAGTTAATAATATATAGTGAAGCTAGCTGGCCGTTTGTGTGAGAGAATGAGAGAGGGTTAGGGTTAGATAAAAGCTCTCTCTCTGTGTGTGTGTGTGTGTGTGTGTGAGACGCAGTCAGTGGGGCAAACGCAGTCCCCACGAAAAATATTTACGATTCTGTCCCTATCGGTACATAACTCGGACGGCGCGTAGTCGACTAGCAGACCACCGGCTGGTCGTTGCGGGCACTCGCGCCTGGAGGCGCTCGGGCGCAACTCCTCAGCATCAAGGTCTGCTGAGTCGGCGCGCCTCCGTCATGGTCCAAAACTATACTTTATCGGCGAAAAAAAGTAGTCCGCGGATGACTGAAAATTCCCCTCTTAAATAAAGCCATTTATAATGAATCTCGCACAACTGATTGATTATATATTTATAATGAATGTCGGGCGAAATGTCTGGGGGTGGGCGAAATGTCTGGGCGAAATGTCTGGGGGTGGGCGAAATGTCCGCTCAAAAACGCGGGCGAAATGGATTTAGGGCGAAATGTCTGGTTACCACATAATCTACCATACAGATTGGAATTACATTTTATTAATTACAAAGTAAAGTTACATAGTGAGGCTTTAAGTTTACAAGACTTGTAGTGAGCAGTGGACAATACATGGTCGGGGTAGATAATTGTTTTGATAGATAAATAGATGGAAAAATAGCTGAATGTGAGGCATAATGCGCTGTAAGCACTTCAGTTATGGGAACCGCACGTTGGGTTCTGCTATTTCACCCCGTAGCACCCTCCTGAAGGGCAGTTGTTTTCAGTTATTTAAAAAAAAGTATCCCACAATTTTGTAACCCCTATTTTTCACCCAATGCCTAAGCTTGTAATCCTGGGCGCTACTCTCCCTCTGCCAGCCTGGGGAGAGCCCTGAACTGCGCTCATGGGGACCCGCTAAAATAATATTTAAACTGGGGACTCCCCAAAATAACCCAAAATAATCAGCCATTTTCAAATGCTTGCCTCTTATATTATTTGACAATTTGGCCAATGTTTGACCAGTTTGTATAGTATAGTTTGTTGATTACTTTTGATTCAGTAATGGTCTTTTTTTTTTTCATTTCATTTCTTTTTTTAAAAGTCTAAAGTCCTTAAATTGTCACTTTACTGTCATCTGGCCTAGTTGGGCTGTGATTCTCAAAGGTGGGGTCCTTGAGGGGGTTCCTAGGGGGTCCCCAGCAAAATGAGTTTTAATCTTATCGTCAAAATTAGCTTCACCACTTTAACCCCATATTTATGGGGTATTTGAAAATGCCAATCTACAAGCTCACAATGCCTCATGATTGCGATACATTGTGAACTTTAAGATCTGCTATTTTCTAAAAGCTTTTTGAAAAACAAAAAATTTAAAATTTCGTACAAAATATTTTCAAATGGGGGTCCGCAGTCCAAAGACTTGTTCATTTGGGAGTCCCTGACGTAAAGAAGTATGAGAACCACTGGTCTAGGGCAGTGATCCTCAAACGTTTTCATGTCAAGGACCCTCAAATTGACACTCATTAGCCCGCGGACCCCCATTTGAAAAGATATGCCAGGGACCCCCGTAAGAGAAGATTTGTACGTCTCTAGCAGTGATTCTCAACCATTTTAATTTCAAGGACCCCCAGTTTAACATACATTAGGCTATGGACCCCCATTTAATGTCATTTCTGGGACCCCAATTTATATTGTAAAATCAATTTTAATTTAACTCCGAGAGTGTACAAATGGAGCCAAATACGGGTCCATTTGGCTCCATTTGTACACTCTCAGAGTTACAGACCCATAAGGGTCCATTTGCTTCCTTTACTATCCATCATTTAGCTGGGGACCCCCTGGAACTCCCTCAAAGACCCCTGGGAGTCCCCGGACCCCACTTTGAGAACCACTGGTCCAGGGGTTGAATCCACCGGTCCGCAGTGGATCCATCTTGGGGGCGAGCGTCTATACGAACACAATGGCTGTTATTTTTTTATTTTTTTAAGACCTTTTTAGATCCCGCTGGGAAATTCAGTTTACAGCTTCACCCAGCTGAGTGCTGCCCACGAAGGAGAGGGGGGGGGGGGGCAGTTAGCGGTTCAGTGTCTTGCTCAAGGACACATCAACAGTAACACAGGGGGAGCCCGGGATTGAACTGGGAACCCTCGGGCCGCTCTGCCTCCTGAGGGGTTAAAATAATAATTGGTTAATTATTACTCTCCGCAGGAGAGTTTTGTTTTCACTTTCTAAATATGACACACCGATTGGTCAAGCCTCACGTGACACGTGACAATACGGTGAAATACTGTATAAATACATGGCGTCACTTTGACGGTGTCTTGCCACCGTCAAAGTGAGGTAAGACAGGAACCATCACGAAATGGCTGCATGGCTGATACATAATTGGCAGATAGGACAGATAGGACACTTACACAGACGGATAGGACACTTACAGTACACAGACAGGACGGATAGGACACTTATACAGACAGGACGGATAGGACACTTATACAGACAGGACGGATAGGACACTTATACAGACAGGACGGATAGAACACTTACACAGACAGGACGGATAGGACACTTACATAGACAGGAGGGATATGACACTTACACAGACAGGACGGATAGGACACTTACAGTATACAGACAGGACGGATAGGACACTTACAGTATACAGACAGGACGGATAGGACACTTATACAGACAGGAGGGATAGGACACTTACACAGACAGGAGGGATAGGACACTTACATAGACAGGACGGATAGGACACTTATACAGACAAGACGGATAGGACACTTATACAGACAGGACGGATCGGACACTTATACAGACAGGATGGATAGGACAGTTAGAACATAAGAATTAGAACATTCCCAACATTCCCAACACAAGTCTGGTAAGAGTGAGGTAAGACAGGAACAATCACGAAATGGTTGAGAAATGGCGGATACTGTAACAATTGGATGGGACACTTACACAGACAGGACGGATAGGACACTTACACAGACAGGACGGATAGGACACTTTTACAGACAGGAGGGACAGGACACTTATACAGACAGGACGGATAGGACACTTATACAGATAGAACATTCCCAACATTACCAACAGCGGAGAGTTGTGCTCCGAGGAGCACATTTTCTAGTTATTATTGTTTTGATATAACTGACTTGCCCACAGTGCATTATCCCACGTATACCTACATTAACTTGCTAAAGTAATTAATGCCCATCGGTTTGTATTTTCATTTCATTTATTTGTTTGCGCTGCCAGTCCTGCAAAACATGTTTCTTATTTTTTGTCCTTTTCTATTTGGTTGAGCCATTTCTTATTCAAGCTTTAGCTTTTGTTGCTTTTGTTTCTCTTGCTTTCTCTGGATAAGATTGTCTGTTAAATGCCTATATTGAAAAAAAAAATCCACTCGTATGTTGTTGTTTTTTGCGGACTGTACAGCATTCCAGTTAACATTATTAAATGTTACATTAAAAAGCTTTTCCACACTCGTTCATTGTTTCAATTACAGTATGCTGTGCATGCGCATTGATGTTTTTTAACTGAATACATTTGGTCTAATATTGCTCAAATCTGAAATTCTTTAGAAACCCATACGTTATGTTCGCCAATGAAAGTAAATGGTTAATTATAGTACACACATCGATATATCAATTTCGTGTTTTTATTTTTTGCACTTATGTATTGATGGATGGCTAATGATAGAATTGGCTTAATAATGTAGAGAATCAAAGGAATAGAGATTCACACTTAAAGCAATACAACAAGTGAAAGGATTTTATCTATGGCAGTATTCTATAAGTACATTACATCTCCACACTTTTCCTTACACACACAATCTTGAATAATCTCCGTCCTTTAGATTTTCCACACTGGTTAAGCAACCAGAAGATTGTGGTCAAAAAGTTATCGTAGAACTCTTATTAGTCATGTCAAATTGTCAATAGTAGCCTACCAGTACTCCATAGTAGGGACTGATATTCTTTATTTTGAGCAAAAAAGCATAATCGTGGTTCCATGTCAGATACAGTATGTTCAGCCACACACACACACACACACACTAGTGGTTTGATGTCTGGAGCACGAACCACGACAATAGAAGATTTACAAGCTTGTACTGTAGGTCTGCTAATTGTTTACCAAAATGTTGCTAGGAAGACCATTTAGTGTTCTTTCTAGGGAAGCTTAGGTTCATGTGCTTAAAGCCTACATCCATGGTTCACCTCAGTCCCCTCCCTCCCTCCCTATACAGCAAATCTCTTCACCCAAAATAACCGATCCACAAAGCTCACAACTTGTTCAGTTCAGTTGTGAATTAAGTGCTGTAATCTTGTAGATCTGCTATTTTCACTGATGTTTGCCAGATGTCCACCTGTAATATTACCAGTTTCAAGGATATGTAAAGGAGAGGACATGGCATGCTCCATAGACACTGGGAGGCAAACTTTCATGTCAAGTTTGACACACAAACTTGACATGAAAATGGTTGAGAACCAGTGGTTTAAACAACATTAGGAAACAATCCCAAATAAGCAACTACAATTTAGAAACAAGCTACCAATATTTATAAGCGACACTTGGGCATCTTGGGCATCGCCCTAAGGGGCGCAGGGGACAATTTTTAATTGAAGGGGTCTGAAATTGAGCCACTAGCCCTCCCCTTGTTGCATTCAGCCAATAGCAAGCAGGTAGGGGCGGTGCTTTGGCTCAGGCTAGAATTATTAGATGAACTACTGTACGAGCAACGCGTTGTGAGCTTGTAGATCAGTTATACATTTAAGACGGGCACAACTAAGGCAGCCAGGCAGCTCAGATGGCTGTTTTATAGGACCCCCATGCTACGCAGCAAAGAAAGTACTAAGTAGCAGATCTGCAAGCTCACAACACATAGCAGTATCACGCGATGAGAGCTAGTACTGTAGATTAGTTGTTTTTGTTCCGCATCACAGGCGCAGAAGTAACAGCAGTGTTACTGCTCATCATCCGAAGTGTTTTATTTTTTCCTCCTCTTCTCAAAAGTGGGGGGTATATCGGACGGTTCTCGGTTCGACCCCCGGCTCCCCCTTGGGTTAGTGCCGAAATGTCCTTGAAAATGTGTCCTGCTGATTTGAAAGGACTTACGTCTAGAAGAGCTCTCTTCTAAACAGAAGCCATGCTGAACGTGATTTCACAATAGAGTTCATTTTAATCCAACCAAAGTCAGAGGGCCTTTTAAACGAACCGAACCAAACCAAGTCCTCTTCAAGTGGACTTTAGTTCACTTCAGAAGGTCTGAGTTCTTTATTTTGAAGTGTTCAAATTATGCATTTAAAACATTGCTGAGTCATGGTGTGTGTAGAATACAGAGGCTGTGTCTCTATAGATGTGTGATGTCTCATCCAACAGTGTGCTGCAGGACTGGTCATAAAATATACTGTATCTACTAGATAGAAGAGCTGTAATGATCCATAGCTTCATTGTGACAGAATGGACTTCTTTTGAAATGTAAACGAAGGCCAGCTGTCACTCTCTGTCACAGTCTAAACCAGGGCTCTTCAACAGGGGGTCCGGGACCCTTAGGGGGTCCTCAGAGTTACCAAAAGGGGTCCGCCAAATCTTTGTCTGATAGATTTTTTATTTTTTTTTACATAAACCAATTGAACCTTAGCATCTCTATTCACTGCCTACCGGAACCGGTAGCCAGCGGTTCCGGAGACTGTATTGTGAACCTGTGAACTCAATACCGCCCCATCTGGCGGAGTCAGGTTACAAATAAGCAACTACACTTTAGAAACAAGCCAAAAAAATGCAACTGCACAATATTTACAAGAGACTTTAGAAAAGAACAAGCCTAAAGCCGCTTCTAATAAGCGGAAATGGCAAAGCTGTAGAGTGCCCGCCTGGGGCGCAGAGGACAATTTTTACGGGGAGGGGTCTGAAATTGAGCCACCAGCGGTCCCCTCCCCTTCCTGCATTCAGCCAATGGCAAGCAGGCAGGAGCGGTACTTTGGCTCAGGCTAGAATTATTAGTAGAACTACTGTACAAACATCAGTTATACATTTAAGATGGGCACAAGAGGCAGCTCAGAGAGCTGTTTTATGGGAGCCCCATGCTACGCAGCAAAAGAAGTAGCAGATCTACAAGCTCACAACACATAGCAGCATGACGCGATGAGACCTTGTAGATTAGGTAAATGGTAAATGGTGCATTTATATAGCGCTTCTATCCGAAGCGCTTTACATTGATTGTGCCATTAACCCATTCACACACACATTCATACACCGATGGCGGAGGACACCATGCAAGGCACCAACCTGCTCATCGGGAGCAATTAGGGGTTCAGCGGCTTGCTCAAGGACACTTCGACACTAACTCTAGGGGAGCGCCCCAGCCCGGGATCGAACTGGGAACCTTGCGGTTTTCCAGCTCACTCTACCCGGCCACTCTACCCCTGAGCCACTGCCGCCCCGTAGGTATTTGTGTTCCGCATCACAGGTGTGGAAGTAACAGCAGTTAGTCTACTCATCATCATCAGAAGTTCCTCTTCTCAAAAGTGGGGGGTATATCCCCACCACCGGGCGTCTTCAACCCTTTCCAGGCAGTGGTGTAAAGTAACTAAGTACATTTACTCAAGTACTTTACTTACGTACACTTTTGAGGAGGTTTTACTTTACTGGAGTACTACTGTAGCCATTTTCAATACTTTTACTTCTACTCCACAACATCTCAGAGGCAAATATTGTACTTTTACTCCACTACAATTATTTGAAAACTTTAGTTTCTAGTTACTTTTCAAATATAAATTATGATATTATGAAACATACATTAACCACTCTAGCCCTATTTTGAAAACATTCTAGTACTTTTGGTACTTTAAGTATATTTTGATGCCAATACTTTTGTACTTTTACTCAAGTAACATTTTGAACACAGGCCTTTTACTTGTAACAGAGTAGTTTTTTATTGTGGTATTGCTACTTTTACTTAAGTAAAATATCTTCTTCCACCACTGTTTCCAGGCCATGGACCCCTTAGATGAGAGAGAGATGAAGCAGGGACCCCCACTACGTATTGTTTACAATATTGTTTTGCAGATTAAACTTGTTCATAGATTTCACAGATGGCTTCATACTTGTTTGATAACACTGTCATCAGTGTTGTGTAAATTAATGTTTTGTATATTTCAGACATTTAACCACTCGAACCCTCAATACTTAGTTAACTTGACCTTTTGGCTTTGTACTTGGTTTGCTCCTTTTATCCCTCTACACCAAATTTTTGTCAAACCTGTTTGACAAAAATAGCCGATCTACAAGCTCACAATGCCTCGCAGCGTGGATCGGCTATATATCATGTGGATCGGCTATTTCCTTCAATTAATGTTCCCCTCAGAATAGGAAGGGATGCTAGGGTTCAAGTGGTTGCCGTAGCGCTTTAACCTGACTGCTTGCGTCACATTTGTTTCTGGCAGAGTCAGGTTAGTAGCACTTGCACTAGCCTTGACGAACTTGCAGGCTTATGCAAAGGCTAAAATGTAATTTAGATAGCTATGCCAGATCATTTGTAGACCTGGAATCCTATAGTGTGTATAGTCAACAGTTTCAATGTGTTTTTGATATTATACTGTTTAGACTGATGATAGGTTCTCGGTTTACTATTTCTATATGCGTCTGATGTATTACCTCGTGTTTTCCTTGCTTACTGTAAATCGCTCTGGATTAAGAGTGTCTGCTACATGCCTAAATTGTAAATTGTTAATGTAAAAAAGAAGGGAAAAAACGTTCCAGTGGACTTCAGTTCACTTCAGAAGGTCTGAGTTCTTCTGGAGTGTTAAAATTATATATAGCTGAGTCATGGTGTGTGTAGAATACAGAGGCTGTGTCTCTCTGATGTCTCATCCAACAGTGTGCTGCTGGACTGATATAATATGATGAGCAGTAACAGTGCGGCAGTGGCTCAGGTGTAGAGTGGCCGGTAGAGCGGCTGGATGGGAACTGCAAAGTTCCCAGTTCGATCCCGGGCTCCCCCAGAGTTAGTGTCGAAGTGTCCTTGAGCAAGACGCTGAACCCCTAACTGCTCCCGTCCCGATGAGCAGGTTGGTGCCTTGCATGCTTTCCTCCGCCATCGGTGTATGAATATGTGTGTGAATGTAATGCACAATCTATGTAAAGCGCTTTGGATGTAATTGCTATATAAATGCACCATTTACCATAATATGATATCTACTAGATAGAAGGGCTGTAATGATCCATAGCTTCATTGTGACACAATGGACTTTTTTTGAAATGTAAATGAAGGCCAGCTGTCACTCTCTGTCACACACTGTACCTGTTTGACTGAACTGATAAGAATTAACTGCTGTTTGATACCAGCTTAATGGACAAGACGGTCCCTCTGTTGCTGCTCAAGTCAAGTAACATTAAGGTTACATGAAATACTTATTTATTCTACTAGATGAATCTAATCTAGTCCTATGTTTTGCTGATCGGAGCATTGGTGATTTTTGGTGATGGGGGGGGGGGCTTGTTACAGAGCCCTGGGGGACCCCGGTCAATGAAGTATGTAGGGTTTAAGTGGTTAAGCGTTGTGTTCACAGCCAACATGTAGATAACTACTACATTTATTACGTTTATTCAGACACAATGGACTAGCTCTCTGTCACACACTGTCCCTGTTTGACTGAACACACAAGAAATAACTGCTGTCTGATGAGGTGCGGCACTGGCTTGGGAAGAATAGGGCAGTTCGCGGTTCGATCCCCGGCTCCCCCTGGGTTAGTGCCTAAGTGTTCTTGAGCAAGACGCCGAACCCCTGAACTGCTTCTGCATGGTTTCCTCTGCCGTTAATGTGTACGTGCGTGCGTGTGCGTGTGTGTGTGTGTGTGTGTGTGTGTGTGTGTGTGAGTGTGTGAGAATGGGTGAATGTAATGCACATTGTGTTAAAGCAGTTTGGATGAAAGACGCTATACAAATGTACCATTTAGATGGCTCACATGGTCTTGGGTTCGATTCCCGGGCACCACCAAGCACGGCTTGGGTGCAGCAAGTCTTGCGGTAAGTACTGAGAGCTGATGGTAGGTGTTACGCTCCACCTCAGCATTCCATCTCCCAGGGGTCTAGCAGAGGGTGTCTTCAACAGGGGGTCCGGGACCCCTAGTTAGGGGGTCCTCAGAGTTACTATAGGGGGGCCGCCAAATCTTTGTGTGATAGGAACCCTAGCATAGCTATTCTAAGGAGAACTCTAGCCAAAAATAGCTGATCTACAAGCTCACAGCTGCGAGGTGTTGTCGGCCGGCTATTTATACCTACTCGTAGGTCGGCTATTTTCGGCAAAGAGAGGGGGAAAAGAGCAGACTAAGTACAGAGTGTAAGGTCAAAGTTGATTAAGTATTGACGATGTCTGAAAATACACATTAACATGAATCCAACAAACATACACTGATGACAGTGCTGTCAAACAAGTGGATGAAGACTTGTTTCTATCTATGAAACATATCTATGAATCTATACATCTATGAAATGTATGAAAGGGTTTAATCTGCACAATTTTATACAATATGTAGTGGGAGGGGGGGGGGGTCCCTGCTTCATCTCTCTCTCAGCCAAGGGGTCCCTGGTCTGAAAAATGCTGAAGACCCCTGGTCTAGCGCATTGTAACAGGGATAGACTCCCGCGTTCTCGGCTGGTACCGACAATAAGCCTCTCCGACCTACCTACTGTATACTTATTACTTACTGTACCACTTTGTTTCCTGCACCAAGCTGAGCCTCTTCAGATGCTGTAAAGCAGTGGTTTTCAACCCTTTTCGCGTCAAGAACCCCCAAATTGACACACATTATCCCACGGACCGCCATTTGAAAAGATATGCCAGGGACTCAACCATTTAGTTTTATTGGGGGTCCCAATCTACACTGTTTCACCATCATCAGTGTTCATTTAACTCTGAGACTGTACAAATGGAACCAAATGGACCCTAACGGGTCCATTTGGTTCCATTTGTACAGTCTCAGAGTTACAGACATATAAGGGTCAATTTGGTTGCTAACTATTAATTTGGCTGGGGACCTCCTGGAACCCCGTCAAGGACCACTGGTGGTCCCCGGACCACTGGTTGAAAACCCCTGCTGTAAAGGGTCCATGTGTATCTCTATCTCTGTAAGTCAACAGTGTGTCATAATGTAGACCAGTGGTTCTCAACCTTTTCAGGCTGTGACCCCCCCAAAATAATCATATTTGACCATGGGACCCCCCATAATCATCATATTTGAACTGGGGACCCCCCCAAAATAATCATACTTGAAAAGGTCTTAAAAGTCCTTCAATTTGTGTTTGTGAAGTGAAGAACTGAATGAAGACCAGCTGGCTTCTTGTTCAGTTAACATGAAATAGTCTACATCAGGGCAGGGAGGAGAACAACGATGGACGTGTCTTTGTGCAGACGACACACGTGTTTAGATAGGCAGAGTGGGGCAGAGTGGGAGTAGGTAAAACTTTCTAACGGCAGAGACATGATGTCTCGTAAAAAGTACAAAGTATTAACATGTAAGTAAATTTATGAAAAGGACGCTGTCCTTGTCTGATGAAATACACTATAAGAGAGAAGACACTGAGCTGGTTTGACACAAAGCACCGAGGAGCCCTTCATCATTCACCTCTGACAAACAGATCTCTACACTCGTGAGACTTGGAGGATTCATCCAGCAGCTCTTCTACATCAGCATGGAGAAGATCAGAGTTTTCACCCTTCTGCTTCTGTGTGTGGCTCTGCTCACTGTCTGCAAGGTAAGAGAGGATGATGATGATGATGATAATAATACCAAAAATGAGATAAAAAAGCTCACATATCATGTGGTAAACTGTCTGATCACTTGAAATTCTTTTTATTTTATAGGCTGAAGAAGAGATGGAAGGACAAGACCCCATGCATTCTGTTGAGAAGAGAGAAAAGAAAATTGTAAGTCCTTCCTATTTAGCAGGACAATTGCAGACAATACACGCACGCACACACGCACGCACGCACGCCGCACGCACGCACGCGCGCCCCACACACACACACACACACACACACACACACACACACACACACACACACACACACACACACACACACACATCCAAATGTATACAGTGTAAAGTAACTCAGTACATTGTAGGCCTACTGTAGCCTACTTAAGTACAATTTTAAGGTATTTTCCTCCACTACATCCACTACATCTCAGAGGCAAATA
This sequence comes from Gymnoscopelus microlampas, assembly GCF_963454915.1. Classification (NCBI taxonomy): domain Eukaryota; kingdom Metazoa; phylum Chordata; class Actinopteri; order Myctophiformes; family Myctophidae; genus Gymnoscopelus; species Gymnoscopelus microlampas. The sequence continues at coordinate 10,357,637 of NC_139943.1, read as the reverse complement.
TTATACTTTTACTCCACTACAATTATTTGAACATTTTTGTTACTAGTTACTGTTACTATATATATATATATATATATATATATATATATATATATATATATATATATATATATATATATATTACAGCAACATTTGTGTCTCTGTTTCTTCCTCAGTGTAAGGGCAGCCAGGTCTGTGGCCCCCTATGTACTTGTGGGCAGGGGCTGTACTGTTCAGCTCTCAGTACGTGCCTCACCATTCACAGTCGGTAAACGATGAGCAAGAACAGCATGGGGAGACCACGTGGAGACCACAGGTCCCGACGGCGGACGCCCGGTCGGCGGGGCGTGGAGACCATGTGACGTCACCCAAAGGATCTGCCATTTGTAGATTGATTGATTGATTGATTGAATTTAATTTGAATTTATTAGCAGTTTGCAAAAAAATAGCACAGGAAAGTACAGTTCAATAGTAGGTCTGCTAAGAGGATTTAAAACCCAAGAAAGCCTATGGCTTGTTTCCATTGGGGTCCTTTGTACTCAATTCATAGACATTTATTGACAGACAAATATACACTACTATGCAAAACATCATAAAACAGTTTGAAAACAGAAAAACTAAAATATATAGCACAACAGAAACCAGCTATCTGGCTTATTAGTCGTATTTGATCATTTTGACATGTGTTTATATAGTTACTGTATGAATAGTTTTTGCCAATAAAGATGTCAACCAAATAAATCAATCAATATTGGAAGTTTCCACTCAATTAATAAAACATTATAATCAATATTGTCTGTGGCTCTGCTTCTGTTTTCAGTTTATTTTTGTTCTCCTTTTCTTCCTTTTTTAAGGTCATGTTTCAACACATTGTTGTTTATCACTAATCAGGCCTTTTCTAACATCTGGGAGAAATGATCAAAGTACATTCACTCAAGTTCTGTACTTAAGTACAATGTTTAGGTACTTTTACTTTGCTTTAATATTTCCATTTTTCAATATTGTATTTTTTTCCTCCACTGCAACTATTTATTTTAAAAACTTTGGTCACAAGTTACTTTGTAGATTTTGATTATTATTACAAAACATAAATGAACCAATTAAGCCCTATATTATACCCGCTTGGGAATCCGAGGGTACTCGGTTCGATCCCCGGCTCCCCGTGGGTTAATACCAAAGTGTCCTTGAGCAAGACACCAAACCCCTAAACTGCTCCTGATGAGCAGGTTGGTGCCTTGCATGGTTTCCTCTGCCATTGCTGTGTGTGAATGGGTGAATGTAATGCATATTGTATTAAAGCAGTTTGGATGAAAGACACCTAAAGAATACCTAAAGAAAATAACAAAAGAACAGACAAAAGACTATTACTGCATCAAAAGTAATCAACAAAATATACTATAAAAACTGGTCAAACATTGGCCAATTGTCAAATAATATAAGAAAGAGGCAAACATTTAGAAAATCTATCTAAAAGCTGCGACTTGGCCTTCATGTCATACCTCTTGTCAACCAGTAGGTGTCCTACCAGACCACAGATCTGAATAGGAGAGCAGGGAGATCAGTTGTGTCAATTAGATTGTATTTACATACTCTACCATACAGATTGGGCAACATATCAAAATTGTTCACGAAAGAATAAAGTTATGGATTGAAACTTTTAACGTGAACATAATGGAGTGGTGGAAGTGGTGTAGAAAACCAGGGACCAAAAAAAGTGGAAAAAGTAGAAATACTCTGTTACAACTAAAACTCATTAGTTCAAAATTCTAAATTTACTAGAGTAAAAGTACAAAAGTATTGGCATCAAAATGTACTTAATGTACGAAAAGTAAAAGTACTCACTGTGCAGAATGTCCCATTTCACAACTTTTTCCCCAAAAAATCTTTTGAAAATAGCAGATCTACAAGCTCACAATCCGTTTCATGGCGACCCATTGCGAGCTTGTAGATCGGCTATTTTCAAATGACCAAAATGTATTTAGGGCTAAGGTGGTTAATGTATGTTTTGTAGTAACTAAAGTTTTCAAATAATTGTAGTAAAAGTACAATATTTGCCTCTGAGGTGTAGTGGAGTAAAAGTAAAAGTACTAAACATTGGAAATACTCCAGTGAAGTAAAAAATACCTCAAAACTGTACTTAAGTAGTACAGTACTTCAGGGGGGGGGTTCATGCACCACAGGGAGCTGGAGAAAATAGCTATAATATCAATATAATCTAATAAAAAAGTGTTTGAATATGATGGAATATGATTAAGGATTACTGTGATTATGGTAAGCTCACATTTCATATTACACATACAATACAGTAAGAACTCATGTAAGTTATTAAAAGTAAAAATAAATAAATAAATAAAAAAGTTTTATTTTTTATTTTTTTATGCATGGCCAGGGACCACCTGCAATATCCGCGGAGGTATTGCAGGTGGTCCCACATTTTCAATGTATTTCTGAAAGCACCTCTTAAGCCATTGTCATTTTGACAATAGCTTTTGATTTGCACTGAAAGTAGAAGGTATAAATCCTCACTTTTCCAGCTTGTGTTGACAGACCCTTGAAGCAATGGAGAAAGACTCACTTTGACCAACAGGAGGAGCTATAGAATGAGCTATGCCAGGAAGTGGCAATGCTTCAAAAGAGAGTCCTCCTCATGGACACAGAAACTCATCCTGGTAACAAACCTTTATTCATTTAATCCTATGAAATGGTAACCAGAAGCAGTGATGGAGGAAGTTTTACTTCAGTGAAAGTATCAATACTGCAATGTAGACATACTCTGTTACAAGTAGAAGTCCTTTATTCAAAATGTACTTGAGTAAAAGTATCGGCATCAAAATACACTTAAAGTACCAAAAGTAAAAGCACTCACAAGTTCAAAAGGTATAAAAGACCTTTCGAAAATAGCCGATCTACAAGCTCACAATTGATTGTGAGCTTGTAGATGTATTTTCAAATTACCAAAAATATATATAGGGCTGAAGTGGTTAGTGTGTTTTGTAATAATAATCAAAATCTACCAAAGTAACTAGTAACTAATGTTTTCATATAATTGTAGTGGAGTAAAAGTCCAATATTTTCCTCTGAGATGTAGTGGGGTAGAAGTAAAAGTATTGAAAATTCTATATACTGAAGAAAGTAGAAATACCTCAAAATTACTTAAGTACAGCTATTTGAGTAAATGTATTTAGTTACTTTACACCACTTACCAGAAAAGAGGGCACCAAAACATTGTGGGGATTGTGGCCTGAGATGCGCATACGTCGCCTTTCCGACGTTAACGAACCCTATACCTAACCCTAACCCTAACCGCAGGCGGAATGGAGAAATTACCCCTGCGCTACATGTGTGCGTCCACAAACATTCATATCATGCACAATTGCACATGCATGAACATGCCTGTTCAAGGGTCTTTAAGGGGTTTGGGTGTTTTAAAATGTGTCAGTTGGTGTTCATGTCAATTAGTCTGACGATGGTCTGATAAAATGTGAATACATAATACTGCTTATATGCCTACTTCCTGTTTATAGGCCTACTTCCTGTTTACAGGGTATTTAAACCCCATTGTAGTTGCTGGCATTATCATTTATTGTTGTAATTGTTTGTTGTTTTCTTTATTTGCTAATGTCTAGTTATCATGCTGAAAGTGTTGTGCCGGAAGTGGCGTTTCTATGTATTCCGGACATTTGGCCATATATGGTGTCCCAGTCAAATGGCTCCCTAGCAGTAGTGTGTGCCACACGCCCGTGTGGACGGGTGTGTGTGTGTGTGTGTGTGTGTGTGTGTGTGTGTGTGTGTGTGTGTGTGTGTGTGTGTGTGTGTGTGTGTGTGTGTGTTTGTGTTTGTAAGCAGCGTGGCGCTGATAACTTTGAGTACCTTGGACTGCACCTCATTCCCTTTACAAGCACTATGCAGCCAGAGAGGTCATTTCATGTCTATTTCAAGTGTATTTTCTTTCTTTATGCTACATGTTTATTGTTTATCCTCCTGATCGTTATTTACTTTCTACCAATAGTTTGACGTTGGTTTATTGATATGAGCTGAAAGGATGCTTAATAAACTATAACCAGTGAGCAAACGCACCTGACTCATCTGTGAAGGGAGTGATACCCATCATCCTGCATTGTGGGGAAAGCTTTAGCTGAAAATAGCAGATCAACTGCAGCGCAACACGTTGTGTGGTGCTTTGAGCTTGTCAATAGGCTCTATGTTGTCTATGCACAGCAGCCATATTGGGAATGAATTGGGCCCCTTCCTTATTTGCTTCACAGGTGTTACCAATGATAATAATTAAGGCTCTGTTCCATTTAGTGTGGCATAGTGGTTGTCTTATTTTCAAGGACCCCCTTAACTCTGAGAGTGTACAAATGGAACCAAATGGACCCTTACGGGTCCATTTGGTTCCATTTGTACACTCTCAGAGTTACACACCCACCATAAGGGGCCATTTGGGAACCAAAATGGAGTGTTTCTAGTGAGCCAACATGCACAATATCAGCACCCTGACCAGAATGGAACAGATCCTTCATTAGTATCATTGGTAACACCTGTGAAGGAAGTAAGAAGAGGCCCAATTTCTTTCCAATATGGCTGCTGTGCATAGATCGGCTATTTTCAGCAGAAGGTTTCCCCACAATAACAGAAAACATAAAATACACTTGTAGCCTATTAAAGCCCTGAGGTTGACTCCACTCAACCATATGGGGATTAAGCGTCAGTTAGATTTGATACTACATTCTATAAAGCTGAAGTTTGCCTTTGGCCAGTGCCTCTGTCTGTGTGTCAGGAAACATATGACCATATAGGGACATGCCCAGTGCCCACGTCAACTCAAATCACATTGTTGTTAAACTATAATAGGCTCTCTGCACAGCAGCCATTTTGGAGAGAAATTGGGCCTCTTCTTACTTCCTTCACAGGTGTTACCAATGATACTAATGAAGGCTCTGTTCCATTCTGGTCAAACACTAGAGTCAGGGTGCTGATATTGTGCATTTTAAAAGGTGTGTAACTCTGACAGTGTACAAATGGAACCAAATGGACCCTTACGGGTCCATTTTGTTCCATTTGTTAGCTCTCAGAGTTATGGGGGTCCTTGAAATTAAAAGTTTGAGAACCACCGTAAAAGCCTTCATTAGTATCATTGGTAACACCTGTGAAGGAAGTAAGAAGAGGCCGAATTTCTCTCCAATATGGCTGCTGTGCATAGAGCCTATTTAACTACTCTCAAAATGTAATTTGTTTTGTGGTAGCTGAGGCAAAACTTGCCCGTAGAGGTGCTGACTGAGTTTAATTTTTTGATATTGGCACTATAGTAGCCACAGGCTTCTGCATGTGATGATGGCATGTTCTGCATTATGAGTAGATAAGATAAAGATCAAATACATTAGGATAAACCTTTATTGATCCATTGGAGGGAAATTCAGGTGTCATACAGTATCATAGCAGTAACCGCATGAACAGTTAAGAGTCAACAACCAAACCAATTAGATTATCTACCTTTACATCAAGTCACCTATAGGACAGTTTTAGGGTGCGTTCGGAAATGCGCACCGGGAGCGCACTCATGTATTAGTTTGTATTGGCCAGTGCACTCAGTGCTATATATCCGAACACACCCATCTATATATATATATATATATATATATATATATATATATATATATATATATATATATATATATATATATATATATATATATATATATATATATATATATATATATATATATATATATAAACTCTAGGATTTTTAAGTTATTTTGTTGTTGTCGGGCAGAAACCTCTTAGCAGTAGTAGTAAAGTAGCAGATCCACAAGCTGGAAACACGGCACAAAGCGACGCGTTTTGAGCTTGTAGATCTGCTACTTTTGCTGTTTTTGAATTTGAATCCTGAAAATGAACAGTTTTGGACATAATGAGGTTTCAACCCGACAGAGAGGATATGGAGAATCGGCCTCAGGTCTTAATGGGTTAAAGCTGGCAAGCGATACAGTAAGTTTCATGTCCTGCCCAGGATTTGAACCTAGATCCCCTACACAGAGTGCCCAAACGAAATAAAAATAAAAAATCAATAAAGAAATGGTTGCAGCTTTAGAAAAAAAAAGAAAATAGCTAATAAACATGATATCCGATCTAAAAGCTCACATGAGCTCATAGATGAGCTATTTTAGCTAGTCGTCGTATGACAAAGCATACAGGGCTTTGCTCAAACCAGGATTACACGACACACGCAGTCCATGCTGTGCAAAAGTGTGACATATTTCACACTACATATTATTCTGTTACACTCTCCCAAAACTGTACACGCACACACACGCACACACGCACACGTCACACGCATACTTTAATAGATTATTTTCCTTGGCTGACCTTTCTCCACAGTTACTGTAGTTTTCCAAAAAGACACAAATAAATAATACAATTATAAGTTAGGTTGTTACTTTCATAATTCTTCCCCAACAACACAAAAATATCCCATCGATAATACAAATACCAGCATCTAGTACTAGGATGGCAAATGAAATGTGAAATGTGCGTTCCCTTTGTCAAGGACCAGTTGTTGTTGTTGTGGAAAAAAAAAACACTGCGTTCATAGAACAACCTGATATACCACACCACCCTAATCACATGTACAATAATCACATGGTCAATAATCGATAGTCGACACTTCGAAAGACTATAGGAAATGATGTTGAGAACATAAAATGTTACATTCAAAGTAGCACTTTTTTTTTAAAGAGGTGGTGCCATGATTTTGCACTTTTTCTGTTTTTCATGTGTCTATGAGGTTGATAGAACTTCATTAAGCCCCCTGGTGGTGTTTTTATGGTGTTTTATGTCTTCTCTGACTATTTTGAGTTTCTACCTGGAGGCTGAAACCTTGAGGGTCAAACGTGCCAATAGAGAAACAGCGCTTTAGTGACATAGTAAAAACATCCCCTCCCCCTCGTTATCATAACACAACAGGTGTGGGCATGAGGAGGAGGAGGGACTAGGACAGGTGGGTGGTGCTAAGGTGGTGGAGGAGGTGCTAAGGTGAGAACCAGGTATACTTAATGAACTGGAGGCGTGTCCACATAAAAACATAATTTTAACAATTTCTGTACACTTTTTTGAAAAAAATCTTCCTCCTAGTATAACCATAATACCTGATGATTATGTTTTAGGGGGGGGGGGGGGGGGAGGGGATCACTGAAAATCACGGCACCCCGTCTTTAACAGTAAAGCCTAAACAACATGCTGCCTTGGTAAGGTTGTGATGGCTGCTAGACGGTCTTAGCCTGGCATTGGCCAGACTAATATCACTGTGTAGATATTAGTCCGGAATGTCTGTGTGGAACCTGCATTTCCAAGGGGCGGATTAGCCCATTAAGACTGGGGGAGCATCTGTGTCATTTTAGATTTCTTTGGCTATTCAAAAATAGCAGATATACAAGCTCATAGCGCGGCACTCGGTGCCGCGCTATGAGCTTGTAGATCTGTTAATTTTTTTTATATCTTGAAAATTGGTGCACATTCACAATATATATTTTCTAAAGCGAACATTTGTAACTCAAATCTTTGCTTCAAAGATTTGCACAAATGTTCACGTTTTTCTTTCAAAAATAGCAGATCTACAAGCTCATAGCGCGGCACTCGGTGCCGCGCTATGAGCTTGTATATCTGCTATTTTTTAATAGCCAAATAAAATAAAATAAATGACACAGATGCTTCCCCGGTCTTAATGGGTCCAAAAAAAAGAAAGCCTCTGGTGATATACCCGGCCCATATTTGCATCCTGGGCCCTGATTGGTGCCCCACAACTTCGGGGGGGCAAGCGAAATCCAATAACAACCGAGCGGGGGCCAGACCTGGCAGATTTGCCTGCATGGTTTCCAGGCTAAGACGGTCTTGGCCAGCACTGTCAGGAGAAGGCTCTGGTGTCACAACAACCACTCCAATGTAGTTCCTTGGCCTGCTTCAGTCTTTCTCAGAGCTGCACCTCTGGCTTCACATCACGTGACTGTTGTTCAAAGGGAGTGGGGGGTGCTTCCGCCTTCAATATAGGGGTCCGCACTGGTCCCCCCCCCCCCCACCTCCTTCCGATCGAAACTTAGCGCATCTTGTAGTCCGCAGCGACGGCCGCTTCACATAGCTGTCCTTTGAAATCGAACTCGAAGCTGAAGTCGAGGTCTCGCTGCGTGGCGACACAGGACATTGAGAGAGAGAGAGACGATGGGGGAAGACAGGAACGGGAAAAAAAACAGTGAGTGGCGAGAGAGAGAGAGGCGGTAACTCATCAATCAATTAATCGATCAATCACGGTGTTTCAAACGGTTTGTCAGGTGAAGGTATAGCGTTGACTGATCACTAAAACACAGGCGAACTGTCTGTCTATGTCAGACTAGTGAGAGAGTAGAGGAGGGGTAGCCTGGTGAACCCTCCCTCCGGAAATCTCATTTCCATTTGATTTCAGGAGTGAGTCTGGCATGAACGCCCATTCTGCAATATTGGCTGTGGGCTGGAGTTGGGCGGGAGTAATACCGTTGACTGACAACCCCTTCAGCCAATGATCATTTTCCCCCTTCAGCCAATCAGCAGTTCATTTTTACCACCTCCAGACTATGTGACGCAACGGGACTTTTGAGACGGCCATGCCCAAAATAGGTTGCCTTATTGGGATACATGCGTGTCACTGCCCGCCCCTGCCGGTTCTCTAAATTTATATTTTTAAATAGGCTCCGTCATGATTAATTGACCACATATATGAAGTTAAACAACTAAATTCTATCCAAACGATATCTTAATAGTAAATTCCGTGCCTCAAAAAAGATGTTTGAGACCGTTTTAAAAACGAAAATAAGAAGTGAAGGCAATCGCACAAACAACAATGGCTGCCGTTCGTCTTTTGTCGGCGTCACTCAGGCTGCACTCGGCTTCATTCGGGCTCACTCGAACTCGCCACCTGATTGGCCAACTGTCGCTGTCAATCACAGAACGATGAGCGACGACGCTGATAGGCTCGTCCGTTTGGCGTACAGAGCCAATATTGCAGAATGGGCGTTCATGCCAGACTCACTCCTGAAATCAAATGGAAATGAGATTTCCGGAGGGAGGGTTTACCAGGCTAGAGGAGGGGTAGCGAAGTAGGGGTATCTGCAATGACAGCATAGAATCTGTGATGTTTGGTGTGTATAACACACACGACTCACAATGTTCTTGTCGTTGGGTTTCATGGCGACGCTGCCAGTGATCTCCTCTCCTCTTCGTACAGTCAGATAATCCTCCAGGTAGAATACTGTCTGTTTCCAGTGGGTGTAGGGAGCATCAGGTGCTGCGACACACACATTTCAACAGTTCATTTATGTCCACATAAAGCAAGGGTTCCCAAACCTTTCAGGCCGTGACCCCCCCCAAAATAATCATATTTGAACTGGGGACCCCCCAAAATAATTTGAACTGGGACCCCCTACCCTGACAAGCACTTGGAATTGTAGGCATTACATTTAGTTTGACTCGGTTCCACAGATAAATATTGTGAAAATAGCCAAACTACAAGCTCACTGTGAGGCGTTGTGAGCTTGTAGATCGGCTATTTTCACAATGTTTGCCTCTTTTTTAAAAGGTCTTAGAGTCCTTAAATTGTCACTTTAGAGATGTGCAGATACCCTGTACACACTTACACTGTATGTTGTTTGTTTAATGTTGAGTGAGAAAACAATGTTGCACATTGAGCTAATCATCTGGGGACCCCCCAAAATAATTTGTGGACCCCCCTGGGGGTCTCGACCCCCAGTTTAGGAACCACTGACACAAAGGAGAGCATACAACGACACAAATATTAAAGGTGTAGTAAAGTTACGTTCACAAAATCATGGCATATTTCTTCACGATGCAATGAGCATATCACTTAATACTTCTATAGGTATAAGTACTGCAACAGCGTCTCCGCCATATATGGTATGTTGGCTGTCAATTATTGCAGAGACGGCACAATACTTTGCCAGTCTTTTTGCCTCGTTTTTGGGCATCCCAAGTTGTTGAAAACCCTCTAACGACCACCCTGTGCGTATGTCCTAGAATGACAATTATAAAACCAAATAGTCTGCACATATAGCCTACTGTAGCTCTGAGGATGTAGGAGTGGTTGGTATTTAATGACCGTGGTCACAAAGGCCTCCTCTCTAGGTCCTAGGCTCGGGTCAAAGGTGCAGGCTATCTCTAATACAGACACTCTGGACTCTTCATTAACCACAACACAAGATCTGGTGTATTAGCTGTCAAAGATGTTGGGTTATTACAGAGATGAAACATGGATGGAATTACACAGGAATGTCTCACTGTCCTACGCTATGAGTTCCACTATTCTGTCATGACATGCAATATACTGTACGTGTACATTCCTTTGTGTGCATAACAGCTATTCAAGATGTGTGACAGGGTTTCAGTGACCTGTTCTGTGGTGTGGTGCAAGCTTTGAGGGACGCGCACGCACGCGCACACACACACGCACACAGATTAGAGATACTCCGATTGCCTCACACTTGAGGGAGAAACCTCTGACATCAGTAATCCTTTCTTTCATCCTTTTATCGACCGACTCAACTTTGACCTTGAACCTATGATGTCATCATCACTGGTCTAAAGACCAGAGAGTGAGCGACCAGCCTACGCATGCACGGAACGGAAACGTGGCAAGTGCCCCCATCCGGTTACATGTGTGCATACACTATACGCCAGGGGTCTTCAAAAGAGCCCCTAGGGGGTCCACAGAGTTACTAAAGGGGGGGTCGCCAAATCATTGTGTGATAGGAACTTTTTTCTTACATTAACCACTTGAACCCTAGCATCCCTATTCTGAGGGGAACCATTGGCTGAAAATAGCAGATCTACAAGCAGATCGGCTATTTTCAGCAAAAAGGTTTGAGCTAGGGGGAAAAAAGAGCGTTGAACGTTGAGGACCCCTGCTATACATGTAAATACTGTAGATATTTACACACAAACAGCAGTGTGTGTGCGCGCAGTGCACACATACGGTACACATACGGATAATATTTAGAAGTAGGACGGCACCTTCATGCACCACAAAATGTCTTAAGAGTGACTAATGTACACACTTTGCTATTTTTCTTAATATTGTTGCAATTCTTTGTTGTTATTGCTGCTTGCTGCCTTGTTGATTGATTGATTGATTGATGTACTTTATTTAGTAAGACATGAGAACAACAGTACATGGAAGTACAAATTCACAATACAAGGTCTACTAAACTGGATGACTCATAAAAGCGCTGAGCTTGTTTCAAATGAGTTCCCCATGCACACAAATCATGATGTTGCACACAAATCATGATGGTGCACACAAATCATGATGGTGCACACAAATCATGATGGAGCATGATGTTGAGCAGAACCAAACGCTTTGACTCTTGTGTATACTCTTGAATGTGTCGCTCCGTCTGCTCACTGCTGATAACTGACGCCCTGACTGACGAGAAACTAATGCATGGGTCCACCAGGTCAATAAGACTTAAATAGAATTTGTGCCATCGGTCTTCTGTCCGCACACACCTTTTCCTCTACGGCCAGACCTCTTTGAAGGTCCGGAGATAAAAGCAGCTGCCAGTCAGTGTGACTGCTAGTACCTACATCCATGATTAATGCTCGGTATGGACATTGATGTTGGCAAAGCTCTATAAAGGCCGTCTGTTATGCTGATTCTAACAGGGGTGGTGGGGATCAATGGTGTAAAGTACTGTACTTAAGTATCATTTTGAGGTATTTTTTACTTTACTGGAGTATTTCCAATACTTTTACTTCTCCTCCACTACATCTCATAGGCAAATATTGTACCTTTACTCAATTTTTAAAAAGTAAAAGTTCATTTTTTTTTTCTTTTACAATTTTACACTACAATTATTTGAAAACTTCAGTTATAGTTACTTTGCAGATATAGATTATTATATTATAAAACATACATTAACCACTTTAGCCCTGTTTTATATATAGGCTATTTGAAAATAGCCGATCTACAAGCTCACAACGCGTCGCATCGCGACGCGTTGTGAGCTTGTAGATCTGCTATTTTCCAACATTTTGGTACTTTTACTTTTGGTACTTTAAGTATACTTTGATGCCAATCATTTTGTACTTCTACTCAACTAAAATTTTAATTTACGGACTTTTACAGAGTATTTCTACACTGCAGAGTTGATACTTTTACTTAAGTAGAACATTTTAGTACTTTTTCCACCACTGGTACCTACACCCATGGACATTGACGTGGCAAAGCTCTATGAAGGCCGTCTGTTATACTGATTCTAACAGGGAGCGGTGGGGAGAGATGCCATTTCCCCTGACTGGCAACAAGTCCGACCGTTGACCTCTTCTCCCTTCCCTTTCTTCTTCTCCTTGGCTGTGAGTGAGTCTGCATCCGCCTGATACAGCTGTCCCCATGGCACTTTATGGGAAATCAATGCCACACGCTGGCTTTTTCCGCGCGTTTAGATCTGTTATCATAGAGTTAAGGCCCCGGCTAGCACGCCTCTCAGGTTTGACCAATTTCAGCCTGGCAGACCGACGAATCGATACGAAGAGATTTGGGGACGGCCGTGGATAAGTTGAGGTCAACAAGTTCTTTCGTCTAACACTCATCTACAGAATCGGAGGCGTCGGCTCACTTGGGCAACTGGGGCAACTGCCCAGGCAGTGAAGATCCTGCCCAATCCATATTCTGTAACAGAATATATGGATGACTATGTTCATGACTGATGTCACAGAAGAAGGTCATAACAGTCAAAGCGGTCGTAATGGCTAACGCTAAACTTCCACCTCTATGATTGATATATCAGTCTGCAGTGTATAGGTGGATATATCATGATTCGTGTTTCGTGACATAGCCTTTTGATTTGCTAAAGGAAGCATGTCTTCTAACAAATCGCCACTAGAGGTCAGTCACAGCAAATGCATTAACACCTGTTCTGACCATTTTTAACCCATTCAATCCAGGAACGCATCTCTGTCATTTCAGATTTCTTTGGCTATTCAAAAAATAGTAGATCTACGCTGCCGCGCTATGAGCTTGTAGATCTGCTATTTTTAAAAAAATCTTGAACATTTGTGCAAATATTTGAATATACATATATTTTTCAAAGGGAAAATCTTTAACTCAAATCTTTGCTTCTGGGGGTCCCTGGAACTAAATATTTTGAGATGGGGGTCCGCGACCAAATACATATAATTTTGTGGGGTCCCACTATATATCCATATTAGATATACACCATATCAGAACCACTGATATTATTGCAACATTTGCAAAGATTTGAGTTAAAAATGTTCACTTAAAAAAAATATATAATCATAGATGTGCTAACATGTTCATTATTTCTCAAAAAAATAGCAGATCTGCTAGTATATCTGCTATTTTTGAATAGCCAAAGAGATCTAAAAAATGACACCTATGCGTTCCCGATCTTAATGGGATAATTCACACGCTGCTCATGCTCTCTCCCTCTCTCTGGATCATGCAAAGTAGCCTTCCTTCTCCACGCTTCTCTAATTCACTGACGATGGCGACGTGTTGCTGCTGCTGTGGTTCAGAGCCTTCAGAGCCTTATCACAGACCCTCATTAGCACAATCTCTTTTTGTCTCTCCGCTCTTCCGCCTGAGATTCCGTCTTGGCCTCAACGGGGACAGGAGAACTTAGAAGGCAGTGTGTGTGTGTGTGTGCGCAAGGCTGGGACCTCCTCAACAGCTGCCATGATGAGCCTTGCAGGATTCCTTTTGCTCCACAGTCTAGCCATACAGTAGTAATCTCCTACCTAGGGGTCATTAGTCTCAAGGATAAAGCCCTACCAGCCCAGATCTACCAGGGCTTGGAATGAATGAGAAACAGAGAGAGAGAGAGATAGGCCTTTGCATAAGCAGAGCTGCTTCACGCTGATAGGAAGCTATTGTGTGTTAAGGCCTGAGCTCAAAAGGAATTACTACCAAAGTCATGTAATCGCTGAGGATGTCGCCAATTAATTCATCATGCAGGCAAGCCAGCATTAAAGGAGAGTTCCAGTCATTTTAGGTGTTTGCTTTGATGTGTCGCTAATCACCCACAGAAATCGCCTATTTTAGCAGCTCCAAAGTTTGTTTTTTTTCCCCACTAATCCTCATTATGCAGTGTACTGACACTCAAACATGCACTGAATGTCCCTTATGAGCTGCCGTTCATGCAGAACGATGTGAAGCTAGTCCTTGGTGTTACTAGATTCTGTGTGAGAATCCATGTCGTTCATCTCTCGCACACGCACACGCACACACACACACACACACACACACACACACACACACACACACACACACACACACACACACACACACACACACACACACACACACACACACGTGCACACTCACTCACTCACTCACTCACTCACTCACTCACTCACAAACATGTTTGTATTATCTATACTTGCGAGAACATCAACATTTTAGGACAGTCATTTTATAATTGTTGAATTGCGTGCCAGTGTCGAACACACAACCTGTTGCAGCTGCAATGCGTTGTGAGCTTGTAGATCGGCTATTATGGGTGTGCGCGACGACGGCATAGCACAACCAGAGTGTAGAAGAGAGAGTAAGGTCACGCTTTGATCTCGCAGCAAAGCGGGCTCCTATGGGCTATAGTTCCAAACATTGGAACTATCTTATTGAGATAGACAGAGCACTTCCGCATTCCATTCTTACAATGGGAGTCTATGCTAGTGTCGTAACTCTCGTACACGGCTCTGAGCACAACTAAGTAGGAATCAAGCCTAAATATAAATGATAAAACTACCATTTTTCTATTTCACTTGTAGGGACATTCTGGGCCCTCACAAGTATAGTAATACAAGTACACACGCACACACACACGCACAGTATGCACACGCAACTCCCTCCACGTAGAAAAGGTCATGGAATAAAACAAAGTGGGCAGACATTATTATTATTATTATTACCGGTGGAGAAACCCGTCTTCTTGTGACACTTGGTGAACTCGATGTTGAAGTAGGTGACCAGCGCGTGGACGTAGTCGTTCCTCTGGATCTGCAGGCAGAAGGCCGAGGTGAACGACAGCTCCTCCGTCTTCACCGTGTAAATGTCCACCTCCTGCAGGAGGAGAGAAGGTAAGTGTGACACGTTCTCAAAACATCTGGACGCACTCCAACTGCTAGTAAAATGCTATAGTTATAGTCGTCTTTCAACAGTTCTTCCCTTCGAGTTACACTTTTGTTCTGACCATCACTGAACCACTATGAACCTGTCTTCATTGTTTATTTTTTGGCTTTTATGCCTTTATTGATAGGACAGTAGGCTGACAGGAAATGGGGGGGAGAAATGGGGAGTGACATGCAGCAAAGGCCGTCGGGATCGGGAGTCGAACCTGTGACACGCTGTCAGGCTGGAATACCAGGCTAGATACCCAGACGGTTACGGGCCCTTATATCATTATTTTTATCCCCAATTTAGACATTATGCCAATTGATTTCACTGTTTCAGCGTTTCAGCCCAGCCCTGCATGAACTCTGCAGTCGCACTGAGGCTCCTGCTGGAAAGCATCCCAGCCCAAACATTAACGTAACTAATAATTGGGCCGCGCGACCCAGAAATGACCGTAATAATCCTTAAACGGGAGCGAAAATATTGGCACCACCCATTGGCATATGCCCGGTACGCCAAATGGCCAGTCCTCCCCTGCCCGAGCTGCCCCAAAACATCAACCAGGCTGTATACCTGCTCAAAAGAAGGGGCCCCTCCTCACCACTAAAACAAAAAACTGACTGCCTCTTTAACCAGTATGGGCTCGGCTGGGAAGGCTTATATATGGGGGGGGGTGGGGGGGGGGGGGGGGTGACACCTATGGAGGGGGAGGTCACCTGGTATGAGGATGGGGTCAAAGCCGTGATCATTGCCAGGCTCACACTGAGGCCTGCGGCCATTCACAGCCGCGTTGTGTTGCAGGTTCTGTGACATGACATGTCCCCCTCCCAGGTTCCATGCAGTCACACGTTTTACGGGGGCATCTGGTGCCTCGCTCACCCTGTCCGCCCGCCCGCCCGCCTAGCGGGTCGGCAGAGCAGAACAGATGGGTACACAGATCTCCATCTATCTAGTACACTTCACTTCTCATCTTTCATGTGTCAGCGGCGCGACGGCAGCAGCAGCAGCAGGCCGGCAAATCATTGCCGCCGCAGCAGCAGCGTAGTAGGGGGGTCCGGCAGGGGCGTCACGGCCATTCCTGTGCGTACGACGCGACACCCTCACTCTCACAGATCCGTGATTTCATACGCCCCACTTTTTGAAAAAAAAAAAAAATTATACATTTTTTTTTGATAATAAATCGGTAAAATCAGGCAAAAATAATAATTAAATAACCTAATCCTAACCCTAAAACCAAAATAAAGTAACCAAAACACGAAAAAAAACTAACAAAATCCGCCCAAAAAACGCACAATTTTTAAAATACAAAATTTGTTTACATTTGACAGTTACAAATGTTTTTCACGATTTTTCAAAAATAGCAGATCTACAAGCTCATAGCGCGGCACTCGGTGCCGCGCTATGAGCTTGTATATCTGCTATTTTTGAATAGCCAAAGTGTAAAATAAGGGGTATAGTCCACCGAAAGTCCGCCCCCCCCCCACCTTCTGAGAGCCTGTGACGTCCCTGCGGCAAATCATTGCCGCCGCCGCAGCGTAGTAGGAGGGGGGGTCCGGCTCGTCAGAAATCTTTGCCATGCGTGGTAAAACACGGCGGTACACATGTGACAGCGTTTTCATCTGCTCATCTGTGGGTGGTGGTGTGCATTCACTGCTACAGGGGGGGGAGGGGATGACTGGCTATAATGTTGTCAGATGCCACGTTGTTTTTGCTGAAAATATGCCTTGTGTTTACTGGTGATAAAAAACTAATGATGCACTTCAAAGTCAGCCTTCCTGTGCTGTCTTCCACAAACACTCCCTTTCTTTAACCCATTCAATCCGGGAACGCATCTGTGTCATTTTAAGATTTCTTTGGCTTTAAAAAAATAGCAGATATATACAAGCTCATAGCGCAGCACCGAGTGCCACGGCATGCCACTGCAACTCCCTCCAGGCTGGTGCTCCGGCATCTGCCATCAGACCTCTGGAGCTTGTTCAGAAAGCTGCAGCTCGTCTGGTGTTCAACCGCCCCAAGTTCTCCCACACAACTATCCTTCTCCGTTCTCTACACTGGCTCCCCGTAGCAGCTCGGATCCAGTTTAAAACCCTGGTGCTAGCCTATAGGGCAGTGAAAGGAACAGCTCCTTCCTACCTCCGGGCTATGGTTGATGCCTACACCCCTGCCCGACCACTTCGGTCTGCCACCTCGGGGCGACTGACTGCCTCGTCACTCAAGGGTCCTTCTGGTCGATCGACACGGTCACAACTTTTTTCTGTTCTGGCCCCACAGTGGTGGAATGAACTTCCCACTGATGTCAGGACAGCAGAGTCACTGCCCATCTTTCGCCGCAGGCTGAAAACCCACCTCTTCAGGAAACACTACCCTTCCTCTTTGTCTGGCTTACTTGCTGTTAACTAGTTGTACGAACTCTTGTTTTATTATTGTACTGTTTTATTGGATCTTGTTTAGTCGATACACTTTTTGTATTAACTCGTGCTCATTTGATTCTGCTATTTTGTCTCATCTGTTTAAGAAAGTAGGTAGCTGATATATAGCACTTTTACCTTAGCGCTAGGTATACTCTTGGTTGCTTGTTTTTGCAGGAAATGCACTTAAGACTTCTGGTGATTAGTAGTTTCGTTCCCTACCTATGTTGAATGCACTTATTGTAAGTCGCTTTGGATAAAAGCGTCTGCTAAATGACTGTAATGTAATGTAATGAGCTTGTAAATCGTGAAAATGTGTGCAAATCTTTGAATATATTGGCTATTTTTTAAAGCAAACATTTGAAGCTCAAATCTTTGCTTCTGGGGGGGGAGGTCCCTGGAACTAAATATTTTGAGATTGGGGAAGGGGGGTCCACGGCCAAATTCATATAATTTTGAGTGGTCCTTGCAATGAAAACGTTTGAGCACCACTATAGCAACACAAGGTTTTCAGAAATCTATAGATGGATTGAATGGGTTAAGAACTCCCTCCGTCTCTCCAACACGTGAGTATCATATAAATATAGAAATCATAGTGGAAACATTTTGCTGCTTGTACCTGTATGAGTGAGTGCCAAATAATCCACTCTTGATTCTTGATTCTACAACTGCTGTCTATAGTCTCTATACAGAGCTGAGCTGAGTGAAACCTATAATCTGAACAGTCATTCACTCTACTAACTTCTAGCTGGTGAAATAATAGTGAAATTAAACTGTTCCTCATTTTGCTTGTTTCCCTTGGGACCCTCCCCCGGCGGGGGTCCCACTTTTTAGAATCACTGTTGTAAACTGGTGAAGGCTCCAACGCGGGGCTCAAACACAAACCCATCATCTTCTTCTCTGTCTTTAGTGGTTCTCAAACCTTTTCATGTCAAGGACCCCCAAAATGATATGTATTTGGCCACGGATCCCCATCTCAAATATTTTGTTCCAGGGACCCCCAGAAGCAAAGATTTGAGTTACAAATGTTCCCTTCAAAAATATATTCAAAGGTTTGCACAACTCTACAAGTATATCTGCTATTTTTGAATAGCCATAGTATAAAAGGTTAAAGTGGTTAAAATGATTGTGATGCAACATTAACACATTTAGCTGGGGACCCACTGGAAAACCCCCCAAGAACCAATATTTTAGTTTAATGACAAACCTTGATCAGGCAGGAGTTGGACACCACCTGTTTGGGGTCCACTATGTCCACCAGAGGCTCTTTCATCGCCACGTTACGGATGCACGTCATGTCGAAGCCGTAGACGTTCTCCCACCCTGGAGAAACACAATGACTCCATGTTAACTTCACAATTTACTTGAGTCAAAGTACAAAAGTGTTGGTGTCAAAATGTGCTTAAAGTAGGCCTACCAAAAGTGGAAAGTACTCATTATGTCAGAATACCAATTTCACAGGTTTCAAATGAATAAAATGTATACATATCTTTTGAAAATAGCAGATCTACAAGCACACAAGTTGTGAGCTTGTAGATCGGCTATTTTCAAATAGCCAATGTTTAAATAGGGCGAATATATGTTTTATAATAATAACCCAAATCTACAAAGTAAATAAATAAATGTAGTGGAGTAAAAGAAATTGGAAATACTCAAGTAAAGTACAAATACCTTAAAATTGTACTTAAGTACAGTACTTAAGTAAATGTACTTAGTTACTTTCCACCACTGGCGTGTAAGCATTCTGTAGTTTGGACCCATTAGGGGGAAGAAGAACCGTTTGAACAGATCACACATTTCCGAGAATGTTGTATTTGCATTTCCCTCTGTCCACAAAGCCAAGGCAGTATGGCCTCCGGACCGGCACTAATGACCATTATAGAATGCTCTCTGCAGACTGGACTGGTTCCAGGATGGCCCAATACCCTCTTCTGAAGATGTAAAGATGTAATGTAATGACCGCGGGTCAATATGTGTTCTGGCCTCACCATTCACCCCAGGCCCATTTACGTGGTAGTGGAAAAAGTACTTAAGTAAAAGTGGCATTACCGCAATGTAGAAATACGCTGTTACAAATAAAAGTCCATCAAATGGCACCAATATATACTTGCTGTACAAAACGTAAAAGGTACTTCAGTCAGATAACTCAACGAATAGATTGAACCAATATTATAGAATGAGTAAATATACTTGGTTACTTTCCACCACTGCATTTAACCCTAAATCCTGGCTTGTTTTCTCAAAAACGTCAAATATTCATTCAAAAAATTACAACAAATTTATGTTGCTATACTGTACATAGCATACAAGAACCCCAATAGGGTACTGCGGTACACGTACAATGGATGAGAAAATAAACAAATTGATGTCATTGAAGTGCTTTGCGTTGCTGTCTGATTCACTACGTGTCAATTCAAATCCAACGTGACAACAGCACCTGTGGTTGGTTATCCTGTCTATTGTGATGATGTGCTACAAGATGTATGGGGGTTGTGTTGTGTGAGTGGGATGTCTTTGGACTGACTTGGCAGCATAACTCACAGTCTGACTCTGTTCTGGTCCAGTGAGAAAAAACAACGCACCGCATCGGGATGCTGAGACTGAGGGTGTGGCTTTGACTTGTGAAATTGATCACTAGCCTCCAGCGAGGCAGTCATTGGTTCTCAAAGTGGGGTCCGGGGACCCCCAGGGGTCCTTGGGGGTCCCGGATGATTGTCCCAGCGTCACAATCATTTTAACCCCTTTATCCATATTTTATACCTTGGCTATTCAAAAATAGTAGATATACAAGTATACACCGAGTGCCACGCTATGAGCTTGTAGATCTGCTATTTTTTGAAAA
>NC_139943.1:10259742-10334742 GCF_963454915.1 Gymnoscopelus microlampas | reverse complement strand
GGACCCCCATTTCAAAAGATATGCCAGGGACCCCCATAAGAGAAGATTTTTTTTTACGGCTCTAGCACTGATTCTCAACCATTTTAATTTCAAGGACCCCCGGTTTGACATGCATTAGGGCTACAGACCCCCATTTAATGGCATTTCTATCACTTGGACCACAATTTATATTGTAAAATCTATGTCAATGTAACTCTATGTCAATGTATGTCAATGTAACTCTGAGAGTGTACAAATGGAACCAAATGGACCCGTTAGGGTCCATTTGGTTCCATTTGTACACTCTCAGAGTTACAGACCCATAAGGGTCCATTTGGTGCCTAATCTATCATTTAGCTGGGGACCCCCTGGAACTCCCTCAAGGACCCCTGGGGGTCCCCGGACCCCACTTTGAGAACCAATGCCCTATAGTGCAGAGGTCTTCAACGGTTTTCAGGCGCGCTGTGAGTTTGTAGATCTGCTATTTTTGAATAGCCAACTGTCAGAAACGGCAAGGTTCATTTCCCCTCCGCTCCACAAGGAGACACCACAATGGGATTCAGACTGGTACCTGTGGTGGTGACCTCACTTCCTCCCACTATAAAAGCAGGACTGGATTTCCATTCTCCCCTTGTCCTTTGTTTCCAAACACATGCGGCCGGCCTGTGTGTTTGCCGTGTGTTGCCCATGTTCTGATGTTTGCCATGCGTCTGTTAAACCTGGTATAATGTAAGTTCCAGTGTTTTACTTCTAGTGATGTGGATTATATGATTATATTGAAGAATTGATGAACTTGAGTTATATGGATATTTAGATGTTTAATATTATGAAGTAAATACTTGGCCTATTATTTTGATGATATACCTTAATGTATAATATGATTTAAAGGCATATTTATGTTTGGTATTTTATCTGGCATGATATTATAATTTGTTTCTTTGTGTCTTTGTTTAGAACCATGGCATCATCATGAAAACCTACTGTCATACTATTCATCAGTATCCGGCTAAATAAACTGGATATTTGATTGCAACCTTGTTTCCTGGTGGTTTGTGGCTCCAGTATGAACTTTAAATCCTAACACCAACGCTAAAATCTAAAATGACACAGATCCTTCCTGTTTTTAATGGGTTAACCCATTTAGACCTGAGGCAGTTTCTAAAAACGCCTTCTAAAAAGTTTCCTGAAAACCTTCAAATTCTTATAAAAAAAAACGTATAGGTTACAACCAGTGGCGTGCACAGACATTTTGAGGATATTTGTACTGTTAAAAAGCTAAATCAAATATAAATCATTAAGAAAAGAAAGTAGTTTATCTCAGATGGGGCGATGCAGATCCCAGCTGGTCTGATTTCATAAAGAACTACAACATGCATAAATACATGTATAGCTGCATTTTCACGCACGCATGCACATACAGTAAAAGCCTATGGGGTGATGATAATATGCATGCAGATGAACCCCAGATGGATGTGGAGTTACAGTTGCAGTAAATTCAAGTGAAGTGCCAGCGGTCCGCTGTTCCGTTTACATAATTGTGTCACCGGGCTCATTACGGCATTGCCCGCGGATTTCATTGTGGAGCTCTGCTCATATAATACATAATTACGTAATAATAATAACAGATTTACGGTTCAGTAACTTAGCGCATCCTGTGAGTGTGTTAGACAAGCCCATCTGCAAGTGTTTTAGTGCTGAGTGCGTACTGTAAATGTGTTTTTTTTTTCTGGTGCTTTGCTGAAAAAGGGCAACATTACTCTATAACTGCCCTATGAAAAGACACAATACATTATTCCCTGTTCATTTTGAATTGCATTATGAATGCGTGTAAAATGATTGTTTGGCTGCATCTGACATATTCCACTAGTCATTTTAGAAACAAACAAAAAATCACACCCTGTGTGAAGGTAGCGGCGCCTTTGATACATTATGTCATCGATATGTGTTTATAATGTGTTTATAGCCATGTGTCACGTGAAGCTTGACCAATCACTTTGTTGACGGGTCTGACCAATCAGAACGTTGACGGGTCTGACCAATCAGAACGTTCTGACCAATCACGTTCTGACCGTTCTGACCGTTCTGACCAATCAGAACGTTGAACGTTGTAGAACTATACCTTTAGGTATAGAGCGGCTAGCGCCGCTAAAAATAGGGGGTGGCAAAAATAAGTTACCACTTAATGTATGTTTTTTTGTAATGATAATCAAAGTAACTATAATAATAATAATCAAGTAACTAGTAACTAACGTTTTCAGATGATTGTAGTGAAGTAAAAAGTGTCATATTTGTCTCTCAGATGTAATGGAGTAGTATAAATGATCAAAAAATTGTACTTAAGGACAGTACTTGAGTAAATGTACTCAGTTACTTTCCACCTCTGCTTGCCAATAAGGCTACTGTTCCTGGTTAGCATGACATATGACCCATGTTAAGGCAGACTGTTTTCTATTGTACCTAATACACACCACAGAACACATCCTATTGACATTCCACTCAATTACAGCGGGCGTACTTGATATGCATGGGCCCGGCTTACAGAGATGAATTTAGCTGACACCGTGTTAGCCTCCAGTATATTGTATATTAAAGTAGTTATTATTTGGTAGATGCCCTGGCAGTGGGGTGGCAGTCAGTCAATTTGTTGTTTTCAGATTTGCATGGATGTTATTGCAAAAAACCTACACTCAGTTAGATTAACACTGAGGATTTGACTGTGCGTGCGTGCGTGCGTGCGTGCGTGCGCGCGCGCGCGTGCGTGTGTGTGTGAGTGAAATCATGCTGCAGTTCTTACCGCTGTCCAGATGGTTGGACTTAATGATCCTCTCGGAGTACTCTGATATACTGGAACACTCAATCTGGAAAGAGCAAACACACACACACACACACCATAATAAATATAACAAATATCAGCCTGACATGAAGCACCATGTACTCACTGTACTTGGTCCTATATGACGCTGTCGAGCGCAGAATATGACTGTACAAGCTTGTAGATCGGCTATTTTTTGGCAACGCGACACCGTCACACGACAGAGAATGAATTAGGCATTAAGAAGCTTGTGAATTGAATAGATTGTGTAAATGAGAGGGAATGCCATTAGAACACAGCATTCATATACATTCCAGCAGCATCCATGCGGTTGATCCCTGGGTTGTGTTAAGTTTGGACCAATTACTTTGTCCTAAGTTCTACTTTGCATTTCCTTTGAAACATTGCTTTCTTGTCGGGGGAAGATGGTTACGAGTAGTTTAGTTTTGGGGTTTCCTCCTTAGATTTACATTTTCTTTTACTCCTGGAAGTTAGCACTCCGGGTTCAATGGCCCGTCGTGCAGTTGGCCTGGAGATCTTTTCTTCCTGATGTTGATTTTGGCCTGTATCCCCTCTTTCTGTTCCATTTTGTGATGATTATATTTGTTTGGTACAGCTTATATCATCGTGTTTCAAATAAATAAACCCTGGCTTCCTTTGGCTTTCTCGAGAATTTGTCTGTTTACGTTATCGTGTTGTCGTTAGCGAGCTGTTTTAGAGGTCGTAACAATGAGGACAACAGCATTAGTGACGTCCATCTTGCTCTCACACTCTCTAATGGCACAGAAAATAATACCAAGCATCCATCAATACAGCTATTTAATGAGTCTTGATTACTTTTTTTATTACCAAATGGAGAAATGTAGGACACGCATTATAACCATTTGAAGGCTAAACATCCCTTGAGCTCATTTCCCTTTATATCACCATCAGATGAATTAGGTTCAATCTATTAAAATGGACTGTAAACTTAATTGTGTCAACCACAGACTTATTAGATTTGTTTTCTTTTACTCCCGGTATGAAGGGGTGAGTCGAGCGCTCCGGGTTTAAGATGTTTTTATTTGACCCCACAAGTATCGGTTTTACATTTTTCATAGCTCATATTGAGCACCAACCACTAGTACATATTGACACTAGAATAATAAGCAGAAACAGTATACAGTATTACTGTACATGTACACAGTAATATCCAGATTGATAATTCACTCTTGCTGCCCAATTTGTACATTTAACTGTGGGTTTTTATGTTTTTAGACTGAAGTAAAACTTTATATTTATCTTGAAGGTGCTTTTTTTTTTTTTTTTAACCTAGAGATTTGGGCTGTTGAATCACACTCCCCGAACTGAATCTCTCCTTTGATCATTTTATTTTACTTTTAGTAGTTTAGTAGCATCCCTGTATGCCCTTTTGTCCCCATCTTAACTTTTTTCTCTTCGCCCCCCCCCCCCCCAAAAAAACATCCCACAATGAATAAGCGAAAAATTAGCATGCACCGTGAGATGTCACACATCTCATCCTCTTCTCTCTCTTTATTAAATTCAGCTCCAGTAACGCTCCCCTCCGCAGTGAGGTCGAAAGGTCGAAACATTGCCCTTGTAATACATTATAGGAGCTGTAACTCGGATATTTTACCTCTCTTTGCTTTCTCCTGCCTCCTCTGTTCCCCTGTGTAGGGTTGCATCACCAGAAGGGCCTTTACACTATAACTAGGCTAAGTTTGAACTTAGAGTGAGGTGGTGCAACTGGCTCCTGGTGTCTTTGGCATCCCTTGCTTTACATATTCTCTGCCAGTGCCTCCCACATGGAGCGTCCATGCAGAGCCCGGGGGAGCGCAGACAGCAATTTCACTGCACTGCTTATCCCATTTACACCGGGAAAGCATCTTGTGTCGTTTTAAGATTTCTTTGGCTATTCAAAAAATAGCAGATATACAAGCTCATAGCGCGGCACCGAGTGCCGCTCTATGATGAGATCTGCAATTTTTGGGGGAAATATCGTGAACATTTGTTTTTTAAAGCGAACATTTTTAACTCCGATCTGTGCTTCTGGGGTCCCTGGAACAACATACAGTATTTTGAGATGGGGGTCGGCGGCCAAATACATATAATTTTGGGTGTCCTTGACACCACTGATAGAGCAACATACTGTTAGGATTTGGAAAACGTTTTTAGATATGTATGTGGCCGCGGACCCCCCATCTCAAAATGTTTTGTTCCAGGGACCCCCATGAAGCAAAGATTTGAGTTACAAATGTTCAATTTAAAAAGTATATATTCAAAGATTTACACACATTTTCACACTCGGTGCCGTGCTCGGTGCCGTGCTCGGTGCCGTGCTCGGTGCCGTGCTATGGGCTTGAATATCTGCTATTTTTGAATAGCCAAAGAAATCTAAAATGACACAGATGTGTTCCCGGATTGAATGGGTTAGCACTGATTTATTGAACCGTCTGTAATAATGGAGCTTATAATAAAATAAAGGCTGCTATTCATCAAACATCAACTCAACAACATTTTTTCAGGGAATTTAGCCTTCGTAACAGAAACGGTAGGCCTATATAAGCAAAGAGACGACAGGGAATTATCTGTCGATACCCAACTCTAAAACAGTCTAATAATGCTGCAGGTATAGATTTCCACTTCGGTGTTAACGCTGTGTTCCACTCGGCAGGTAAATGTGTTTGCCAGGGAAAGCTCTGTAAGGTACGGCGCCCATCTGGTCCCCATCAGTTCTTTTAATGAGCTGTGGGTGCTCTGAATGTGAAGGGCAAAGCCAGGCAAGGATCCTTACACAGAGCCTTATAGGTGGAGGGACACCAGCTGTGCACCTCCTAGCCCAAGGGATTTTCAAAACCTCTTCACATCATTGTCACCCATGGACGGATTATTATGGACCGGGACAATGGGGCCAGTGCCCAGGGCACAATTCCAAGTATACAAGTCCCCTCCTATATGTCCGTCTGACTAGACAGGACTGATATCTGACTGTTGCGTGTGGCCATGACATCATTCATTCAGTTAGACGCGCTGTGATTGGCCAGTGGTCAACGCGCTGTGATTGGCCAGTAGTCACTTTGAGTGGCAGCTTGCCCTCTGTGGCGGCCGCCAGAGCCTTGTATTTCGATACAGGTCGCTCCAATGAACTGCAGAGGCCAATGAGGTATCTAGGTTTCTATAGACGCCTTAACAGACAACGTCACACTGATACGAAACAGTATGTGCGCGTAGGTCGGCAGCAAAAGAACCCCACCTCTCATAAGATGCAATGTAAAAGTTGTCACAGTCTCACGTGTAAAAATGCACCCCATCAAACTTTCAGATGCTGTTCCCAGTGTGCTCTCCCAGTGTGGAGGAAGAACGCTCAGGATTTTTACTGTGATCTCTCGCTCTTGAAATATATAATCCTTGGTTTCTGTTGTGTGTAAATAATAATAACAATTCAAAGCAGTTTTCCTCAAAACCCCACCTCCAGTGGCTGTCATAAGAACGGAGGGAGAGCTCTATGATCATGGCACTAGAACCTGCGTGGCTCGCGCAGCTGCAACCCGTTAAGACTAATCTATGCTCCGTCCCACGATGGTGTCGCGCGCCAAGAACGGCCGAGAATAGCAGATCTCCAAGCTCACAGCGGTCGCATCTGTGACGCGGTTGTGAGCTTGTATCTTGGTTTCCTATATAGAAATAAGGTTTTCTTCTCCCTCTCTAACAGAAGGATGATTGTTCAAGCTGTAGTTATGTCTGTGTTTGACTATGGAGATGTGCTGTACATGCATACCTCAATATCCATACTAAAACCTCTCGATGCAGTGTACCATAGTGCATTACGCTTCATCACCAGCGATGGCTATTATACTCATCACTGTACTTTATATGAAAACCTAGGTTGGTCTTCTCTCACCACTCGTAGAGAACAACATTGTGTTTTATTTGTTTATAAGGCCCTGTGTGGCAAGCTCCCATTGTATTTAACCTCTTTTTTAAACAATCCTTCGGGATATCGCACACGCTCACAAGCTTACAGTTCTCTTAAAATTCCTCGCATGAATAGTGAACAAGGAAAATCTGCTTTTTCATTTTATGCCCCTGACAAATGGAATAAACTCCAGGTCTCTCTGAAATTGGATAGTCTGATCTCCAGAGTCTTTTAAGGTTCTTCTCATTGAGGTATTACGTAAAGAGGGTACCTGTTTCGCATACCCACTGTGATTTTACATCATGTGTATTCTCTATATTCTCTGTATTATTATTATTATTATTTTTCTTTAATGTTCTTCTATAGTTAACTATATCTTACTTCACTGTTTACTGCTTTCTATATACTGTATGTATCTGTGTTGTACTCAGGGCGTCCTCGCAAAAGAGAGCTTGCTCTCAACGGACTACCCTGAATAAAGGTCAATAAAATAAAAAAATCTAAATCTTTTGAAAATAGCTGATCTACAAGGCGCCTTGAGGGCTTGTAAATCGGCTATTTCCAAGTAGCCAAAGTATATATAGGGCTTCAGTGGTTAATGTATGTTTTGTAATCTAAATCTACAAAGTAACTAACATTTTCAAATAATTGTAGTGGAGTAAAAGTACGATGTAGTGGAATAGAAGTAAAAGTCTTGGAAATACTCCAGTGAAGTAAAAATTCCTCAAAATGGTACTTAAGTGCAGTACTTGAGTAAATGTACAGTACTTAGTTACTTTACACCACTGTGGACAGGTGATCGAGAGTGCTGGAAATCGCTTCTGACGCAATGCTAGGAAAGACCCTCTTCTCCCTGCATGAACTCATTTTGCTGCCGTTGAGCAGAGGTGCTGCATGTGATTATGCCCCTTGAGATGTGCATCCACCATGCATCCACCGACTACTACGGCTGGACCTGTCAACCCTGGAGCATGCCTTCTCTCCATTGCCTATTAATGAAAAGCTGGTCAGATGGCTGTTGGCGGCTCCCGTAGACTTCTGTCTGTTTGATGCATCTGCGTGCTCACCATTAATTGGCTTGTATGAGTCCGAGTATTAACCAAAACATGCAATGCACGATAGGGTGTGTGTGTGTGTGTGTGTGTGAGGATATCTATGCAAGTGCACGCTCCGGGGGTTGATACTGTGTTGCATTTGTGGCATCTCATCGGCCTGCCAACACCAATTCTCAGTCATTTGTAATGAATTCTCATCTCCATGCAGCACTACCTTAAAGGAGAGATCCGGCCATTTTAAGTGTTATCTTTGATGTGTCGCTAATCACTCACCAACATTGAAAGGGACGTTGAGTTATTCCAGAGAGTCCCCTGTCGTCCAGTCTGGCGACCCCCTCCGTTGGCATAATGGGAGCCCGTGTAAGAGTGAAAATCGTCTATTATAACCGATGCAAAGTTAGTTTTTTCTCTACTACTGCTCATCGTGGAGTCTCATGATACTCAAACATGCACTGAATGTCGCGCACGAGCTATCGTTCGTGCAGAACGAGATGAGGCTGGTTGCTTGTTTCTTCCACAGACGCCAGGTTCTGTAAGAGAAACAAGCAACCAGCGTTTTCAAATGTATACAAATGTTTTGAAAATAGCAGATCTACAAGCTCACAATGCATCGCAACGCATTGTGAGCATTGTGAGATCGGCTATTTTCAAATGGCTGAAGTGGTTAATGTATGTTTTGTGATAATAATCCAAATCTACAAAGTAACTTGTAACTAAAGTGTTCAAATAAATGTAGTGGAGTAAAAGTACAATATTTGCATCTGAGATGTAGTGGAGTAAAAGTATTGGAAAATACGCAAGTAAAGTACAAATACCTCAAAATTGTACTTAAGTACAGTACTAAATGTACTAGTTACTTTCCACCACTGCCAGTATCTCATGGGGTAAGTTTTCAGCACCGGGTCTGTGACTCAAACTGTGTGACAGCCAGGAGAGAGAGAGAAACTCCCTCTGGCAATTCAATGATAATCATTTCCAAAGTGAAGAGTGGCGACGTGCAGAAACGAGCTCCACCTGGTTATCGCAAAGCCACTGGTCTGTATCCCCCCCCCCCCACACACACACACACACACACGCACACACACACACACACACACACACACACACACACACACACCGTGGCGGGTGTATAACCCCCCATGTGGAGAATCACTTCTGCTCCACGACACGGCATCTGAGGGAGCTCAGAAATAGCAAGGGTTTAACCTGTCTACCCAGCCTGAGAGGACACCCTCTTTTACCTCCTGTCTGTCAAACGAACCAGCTGTGACTCAAGGTTATAAGGTAGCCCCACAGAAATACTGCACAAATCAAATGTATGTTGCCATATATGCACCGATGAGAGGTATGGGTAACGAGTTACAGTACATTTACTCAAGTCACATTTTAATACATGGTAAACCTAGTTTAATGCAATATACATTTCACTTTCACTCAAGTATATTTGTGAAGAAATGTTTAATCCTTTACATTTGTGCCAATTGAAAAGGAGTCATTTTTTTTTCAAATGTTTTGGCTGCATTCTGCCCGAGCTTAGTGCACTCTGACAGTATACAAATGGAACCAAATGGACCCGCAAGGGTCCATTTGGTTCCATTTGTATACTGTCAGAGTTACAGACTTGTAAGGGTCAATTTAGACCCCCCTAAAGGAACCCAGAGGCCTCTCCTCGCCTCTCCTCCAGTCGCTCATCATCAGATCCAGACCACAAAGACCGCTTGTCGCTCAACAGCAGCTGCTTTCCCTCCCAGCTCTTTGAGAGCGCCTGTGAAAGCACCAAGATCTCTGCCGCTGTCATAACTGAACTCAAGGCAATCAAACGGAAAAGCGATGATGAAGAAAAGCGTGATAGTGTCACGGTGGACAAGCACGCTTCGGCTTGTGGCGGTCCATCTACAAAAAATGGGTCTATAGAGTCAAACAATACACGGCGTGAAATAAAGCAGAAGAGGCGGGTATAAATAGGAGTGGACTAATGAGGAACAGGTGTGTAAGGTTAAGGAGGATGGATGAGGATTAGAGCCCTGCGGGGTGTATTTTCTTAATCCCGCCTGCTCCCGCAGTGATTTCATTTCTGTCCGCCGCTCCCTCCCACAACAAAAAAAAAGCCATTTAGTGTCGCGGCACTCCCGCGGGCGTGCGCGAGAGAAGCTCTGTTTATTTGTGAGGAGTTTCTCACAGATAGAGGGAAAGTGTTTATATTGTGACGGGACATATATTATATAGGCAGCGTGAGAACGAGAGAGAGAGAGAGAGGGAGAGAGAGAGAGAGACTCCGCAGCACAGAGAGGGAAATTGCGCTCTCCTCTGCATGTAGACATATTCATATGCTAGGCTTGTAGGTTTTATTTTGACCGCCTATTCCCGACTGCGGGTATTTAAATACCGCCCGCAAGATTTGCGCTGGGTCCTGCGGGTACTCGTCGCTTCTCCTGGAGCCTGGAGTCAGTCCAGTCAGTCCAGGCAGCAGATTGATGTTGAGTCACGACAACATCTAGTTATAAGTGCTTTACTTACTCCAATGAGTGTATTTTATCACTATAATCACAAGGTAAACACGTTTTCTCAAAACAAAAGATACTCTGTTCAATCTCTCTTTTCTTTCTTACACTGCAACTTCATCTGAGTGATGCAATAGCCCTCCATAAACTGTAGCTCGAAAGGGAAATTACGCTCTCCTCTGCATGTAGACATATTCATATCTTGCTAGGCTTGTAGGTTTTATTTTGACCGCCTATTCCCGACCGCGGGTATTCAAATACCGCCCGCAAGATTTGCGTTGGGTCCTGCGGGTACCGCGGGATCCCGCTCCCCGATGCAGTGCTCTAATGAGGATCTCTGGAATGAGGGCGTGGGCATGGTCCTGACACTCTTAATCAAGTACTTATATGGATGACTATTTACTTCTACTTGAGCCATTACTATTTGAAAGGAGAAATCCATTCATCTAAGTACCGTTTTTGGCTACTCTACTCCATGGCACTGATATGCATAATGTATGTGACACATAATTTGTGTGACCTACAAGCTCCATTGTGTGAGAAAGTATGAATGGGGCTTACAGAGTGACACGTGTCCATCTTCTTCTTCTTTTTCCACCACTGGTTTTGAGAGGTCTGTAGTTTAGATTTTAGTTCCTTTGAGGTGCTAGAGTACCATGAGGTGCATGCATAGTCAAAATGAATTAATGACATTGGATGAATGCTCCAAGCTTGTGCTCCTCCATTGTGCATTCCTGCTGACCAATGAGGAGATCCTGCACAAACATCTTATTGAAATGAGACAGATGTGTTCCCGGTCTTAACCCATTAAAGGACGACTTCACCGATTTTCAACCTATCTTCATATAATTGGTCCTCACTAATACTCATGATAAAATGGTACACTTTTTTTCTACTTGGTCTCTGTCTCATAGGAGGGCTGTGGACAGTCCAGAAACCTGTCTACCAGTGACATCATCGTTAGGCATGATTTTTTTTTCCAACAAGATTTCACATTTCTTATTTAGATTTTTATTAACATGAGAACAATGGCTTCTTTTATTGCATTGCAACTTTCCAGGAATAGAAAGCCTGCAGTTTCTATTAGCTTGGATTCCCCATTGATGATGTCACTGGTAGGTGGGACTCTGAACTGTCCACAGCCCTCCTCTGAGACACAGACTGAGTAGAAAAAAATGGTACCATTTTATCATGAGTATTAGTGTGGACCAATTATATGAAGATACTGTAGGTTGAAAATCGGTGAAGTCGTCCTTTAAGACCTGGGACGCATCTGTGTCACTTTTTGATTTGAGCTAAAAAAGCATTATTTTACACTTTGGCTATTCAAAAATAGCAGATATACAAGCTCATAGCGCGGCACCGAGTGCCGCGCTACGAGCTTGTAGATCTGCTATTTTTGAAAAATTATGAAAATGTGTGCAAATCTTTGAATCTATTTTGTTTAAAGCGATTTTCTTTTTTACTAAAATCTTTGCTTCTTGGGGTCCCTGGAACAAAATATTTTGAGATGGGGGTCGGCGGCCAAATACATATAATTTTGGGGGTCCTTGACATGAAAAAGTTTGAGCACCACTGATATAGAAACATACGTTTTTCAGAATACTGTTGGGATTTAGAAGACATTTGTAGAATCGGTAGTAAAAAAGATAATCTGAGTACTTCCATACAGTATGTCTGTCTGTCTGTCTGTCTGTCCTTGTCTTACCCCGTACACGTGCTTGGCGCCAGCCTTGGCGGCGAACATGGCCAGGATGCCGGTGCCGCTGCCCACGTCCAGCACTATCTTGTCCTTGAAGGCGTGCTTGTTGTGATACATGGAGTTCCTGTAGGTCAGCGTCCGCACCTCGTCCTTCAGCATCTCCTGTTGCCGGGACGCGCACACACACACACACACACACACACACACACACACACACACACACACACACACACACACACACACACACACACACACACACACACACACACACACACACACACACACACACACACACACACACACACACACACACACACACACAGTGACAAATGGCTTGTTTTGTTTTGTCTTGCTGTCTTTTTTGTCCTCTCCACAGGGCAATGGGTTTTTGCTGTTGTATCTGTGAGCTGTGGTGACATATAACATCCATCTCAGTTTCTGTGTGGAGCAGTGGTGGTAAAAGTATCAATACTGCAATGTAGAAATACTCTGTTACAAGCAAAAGTCTGGAATTCAAAATGTACTTGAGTAAAAGTATAAAAGTATTGGCATCAAAATGTGTACTTAAAGTACCAAAAGTAAAAGTACTCATTGTGCAGAATGTCCCATTACAAGTTTTCAAATGTATGAAAAACGTTTGAAAATAGCAGATCTACAAGCTCACAATGCATTGCATTGTGAGCTTGTAGATCTGCTATTTTCCAATGGCCGATATATAGGGTTGAAGTGGATAATGTATGTTTTTTAATAATAATCAAAATCTACAACTACAACAAGTAACTAGTAACTAAAGTTTTCAAATCATTGTAGTGGAATAAAAGTGCAATATTTGCCTCTGAGATGTAATGGAGTAGAAGTAGTAGTAGAAGTATTGCAAATTGGAAATACTCCATCCTCAAAAGTGTACTTGAGTAAATGTAAAAGTTACTTTACACCACTGGACAAATGGCTGCACACTTTTGTTTTGTTTTGTTGTTTTTTCAGAGTCCTCTCCACAGGCAATGGGTTTTTGCTGTTGTATCTGTGAGCTGTAGTGACATATATAATCCATCTCAGTTTCTGTGTGGGGTTACATCTGGTGTGGCCGAATGAGGCTCTTTTTTTACCACTTACAACCCTACCGTCTTTATTCTGGGGCTAACGTTTGCAAAAATACCAGATCTATCAGTATATAATATAATATAATATCAGTCTACAGTACAAGCTCACAACAGGTTGCAACAAGCTTGTAGGTCAGCTATTTTCACTGAATGTTGGCCCCAGAATAGGGATGCTAGGGTTTAAGTGGTTAAAATAGCCTCATTCACTCACACAGAGACTGAGATAGATGATAATGTCTCTACACCTCACAGACACAACAGCAGCTCGGCCAAATGTTTGCCCCACAGAAATAGGGACGCTAAGGGTTCTCTCTCACGTACAACCTGAGCTTCTCCACCTTTCTGTGTCTCTCACCCCTGAGTGCCAACTCAAGCATTTTCAGAGAGCTGAAATAATGGAAGTTGAATGGCACTTTAGTCTTCTCGCTTTTCTCATCTCAGCAGCCTGGAAATATGTCCCCCCCAACTGTTGTTTGTGTCATGAATACATCCACACAAAACACAAATATTACATGCTGATACATTTACATCATTTTTATTTGGAAAGAGGTCATGTTTTTTCCTGCTAATAAAGTCATCGATCTGTATGAATGAGGCATCATCTACAGCATTGGTTCTCAAACTTTTTCATATGAAAGACCCCCAAAATGATATGCATTTGGCTGCGGACCCCCATCTAAAAAAATGTTGTTCCAGGGGCCCCAGAAGCAAGGATTTGAGTTACAAATGTTTGCCTAAAAATATATATATATTCAAAGGTTTGCACACATTTTCACTATTTTTCAAAAATATCAGATCTACAATATCTATAATAGCTTGTATATCTGCTATTTTTGGATCGCCAAAGTATAAAAGGTTAAAGCGGTTGAAGTTATTGTGATGCTATATTAACACATTTTGCTGGGGACCCCTTGGTACGCCCCCAAGGACCCCCGGGGTCCCCGGACCCCACTTTGAGAACCAATGATCTACAGAATATACCGTAAGTGGTTCTCAACCCCCAAAAATGTATACTACTTTTCCCACCACTGGACAGAGAGGGAATATGGCTACAAGTCTATAATATGCGAGGAAATAACCGGACAGTCCATAGTTACCTCGTGGATGCCGAAGTGGGCGTAAGAGTCAAAGTAGTAGTCTCTGGACGTCATCTCCTCCTCGCTGAGGAACTTGGCCATCTTTCCTCGCCCGGGGCAGCTAGTAGGCAGGCTGGCAACATGGGGGGTGTGAGGAGGCGGGCATGGTGGGCGAGAGCCCGGGGCGGCAAGGTGGACCGAGGGCACGGGCTTCGGCAGCGGAGTGGGTTGTACCGACTGGGAGGGGATGATGCGTGTTGGCTTTGGCTGTGGCTGCTGCTGCTGGACACGGGGTGGATGAGGTATAGGAAGGGAAGGAACAAAGTAAAATGGTCAGTAAGGATGCAAGTAGGCCTGTCAAAAATATTACATAATCGTCCAATCGCAATTATTTGAGATAATGGCAATTCTTCTAACTATATAAATGGCGACCGACTTCCGCACCCTCGGTGTCGACACCCCACAGCTCTGTTATCGAATAAACAACGCACCGCCAGACCACATGTCGCCAACTGACTCGCCACGGCGGCCGCGCTGAATTTACGCCTCGCGTAGGGGACATCTCACTGCTCACTACACCTTTTCCACCGCGCAACATAATTAATTCTACTCACCAAATGTCGGACAAAACGGAAGGGGAGGCAGCTTCGTACCGTTTACCGTGCGCACGACCTCATCACCACAACAGCAGCCAGCCGCTGCGGGGGTTTTTTCCTTTTTTTCCAAACTTTTTTTTTGGTCACCATTTTCTCCAGGCACCATTTCTGGTGTAACGTGCGGCAGCATGCGCTGGGTTGCCAGGTTTGCACAGCCTGCGCCAGAAATCTCTACTGCCCACTCTGTGCTGCAGCTACACGGACACACAGACAGGGACACGGAGGGACCTACAACATGTCTGGACATGTCTGTGTAAGCGAGAACTATACTTCGCCAGTACCCCCCTGGTGGTCCGCGAAACATACAAAATATAATTTCTTCTACTTATTTTTCATAATTTTGTAACTTTTACATTACACTTTCTTACAATTTTTTTTTTTTTTTCCCTTTTTGCAAATGTTACTTAGACAATTTGTCTACCCCCATATACACACGCCCACGCGGGCCCCGTGCGCGTACATGCCTCTAACAGCCATAATCCCCATCTATACTGCCCACTCTGTGCTGCAGCTACACGGATACAGAGACAGGGACACGGAGGGACCAACAAACGCAAAGCCCCGTGCGCGGCTGGGGTTGAGGGGGGCGTAGCCCCCCGAAACTCTAGTTTTGCATAATTGTCATAATCGTTTCCGTGTTGAAACTTTGTCCCACATTTTCAAATATTAAAAAAGCAGAAATAGCAGATCTACAAGCACAACGCATTGGTATCAAAATGTACTTAAAGTACCAAAAGTAGAAAGTACTCATTATGCAGAATGTCCCATTTCACAAGTTTTGAAATGTATAAAATGTATTCAAATCTTTTGAAAATAGCAGATCTACAAGCTCACAATGCGTCGCATCGCCACGCATTGTGAGCTTGTAGATCGGCTATTTTCAAATGGCCGAAATGTATATAGGGCTGAAGTGGTTAATGTATGTTTTGTAATAATAATCAAAATCTACAAAGTAACTAGTAACTAAAGTTCTCAAATAAATGTAGTGGAGTAAAAGTACAATATTTGGATCCGAGATGTAGTGGAGTAGAAGTAAAAGTATTGGAAATACTCAAGTAAAGTACAAATGCCACAAACTTTTACTTAAGTATAGTACTTGAGTAAATGTTCAAATATTAAAAAAGCAGAAATAGCAGATCTACAAGCACAACGTGTCGTAAGCTTGCAGACCAGCAATTTCTGCTATTTTTACATGCATAAAAGTATTACATTTGTCAATAATTTCTTTGCATATTTCAGATATTTGTCATATCTGCCCTGTGCAATGTTTTATTACGAAGCCTAAAAGACTTCATACTGTATGTTCCAGTGTTCAATGCCAATCATACAATTAAATCGTTAATCGCGATTATTTGAGTGACGATTAATCGTCAACTTAAATTTGTAATCATGACAGCCCTAGATGGAAGGAAGAAACAAAGAGAGGGCTATTTCATTAAGCCAGGGGCGTCATGGCCATTCACTGTGAGTACGACGCGACACCCTCACTCTCACAGATCCTTGATTTCATACCCCCCACTTTTTGAAAAAATAAAAAATAGATATATTTTTTGATAATAAATCGGTAAAATCAGGCAAAAATAAGAATTAAATAACCTAACCCTAACCCTAAAACCGAAATAAAGTAACCAAAACACGAAAAAAAGAAAAAAAATCCGCCCAAAAAACGCAACATTTTGAAAATACTGAATTTGTTTACATTTGACAGTTACAAATGTTTTTCACGCTTTTTCAAACATAGCAGATCTACAAGCTCATAGCGCGGCACTCGGTGCCGCGCTATGAGCTTGTATATCTGCTATTTTTGAATAGCCAAAGTGTAAAGTAAGGGGTATAGTCCACCGAAAGTCCACCCCCCACCTTCTGAGAGCCCGTGACGTCCCTGCATTAAGTAGAGGTTAACTTTCAGATGTCCTTTCCAAAAATGTCTGTTAAAAAATGTATAAGGTGGACAAAAATAAGTGTGGCATTAAAAATGATTGTGGTGCATAAATATTACAACAGCGTTATCAATATTTTATCGGGAAGAATGAACACGGTGGTACGGCTTGTACAGCAGCCACTGTGTCATAGGGTGAATAGGGTGGACGAAAAAAAAACATTAGGGTCAATCAATGAAGGTAAGGTTAGGTTTTGCACCTTAATCCCATGTACAACGCACTGACTTTTGTCTTTTTATCGTGTTTTTTTCTAGCACCTTAACTAACGTCCATAAGTATATCATGCACAGTATACGTCTGTTGCTATGCTCACGCACCGTTATATCCTATCTCAGGTACTATGTGTAAATATGTAGATAACTTGTTTGTTTTTGTTTTTTGTGTTCTCTTGTTTGATCTCCTTTCCCACATGTTTACCTCTGTAAACCTGTGATGTGACCAGGGACGTGCACAGATAGACTCTAGGTGGTGCTAGAGTACCTGCCCTTTGCCCTCTTGACCAGAAGTGCCCTTTTTACAGCAGGGGTCTTCAACAGGAGGTCCGGGACCCCTAGGGGGTCCTCAGAGTTACTACAGGGGGTCCGCCAAATCTTTATGTGATATGATTTTTCTTTTTACCATAACCACTCGAAACCTAGCATCCCTTTTCTGAGGAGAACTTTAGCCAAAAATAGCCGATCTACAAGCCATAGATCGGCTATTTTTGGCAAAGAGGTATAGGTGTAGAGGGGAAAAAGATCAGACCAAGTAAACAAAAAAAAGTATAATTTTCATGAGCACCTGCCCCTCAAAATGTCTGTGCACGCCACTGGATGTGACAATAAAGCTAATTCTGATTCTGATTCTATGTGGCACACACTGGTCTGAATTTGATTTCTGCCTGACTTATTTCCTTTTTCTGAAGTTACATGTAGTTCTTTTTTCTTCTTCTTCTATCCAGTAATAGAATAAAAGACGGTTCAACTTGCAGCCATTGTTGTCTTTGTATAGTGCTGTGTAATCTGGTTTTATTTGGCACAAAGCGGCCTTTTATAAGAGCAACCTGCTGAGCATGCTGCGTTGGCTCGGAAAGGACGATCACGACTCGTGCACAATAACTTTACTGTGTAAACATACTGTAAACATATTGAGTATTGGCTGGGATGATAATGGGGCTTCGCTCGCAGAGAAATCACATCAACAAAATGTGTTTACAGGAACAGTTTTATCATGCAGAACCATTGCTGCAAACATTAAAAAAAAGATCAACAAGAAATAACTGCTTTGTCTCTATTTGGATTGATTCAATGATATTCTCCCCTGTGCAGTGGTGGAAAAAGTACTTTTTTTTTTTTTACTTAAGTAAAAGTATCCAATACTGCAATGTAGAAATACTATTGTATACTATTGGTATCAAAATGTACTTAAAGGATCAAAGTCAAGTACTCATTATGCAGAATGTCCCATTTCACAAGTTTTGAAATGTATAAAATGTATTCAAATGGCCGAAATGTATATAGGGCTGAAGTGGTTAATGTATGTTTTGTAATAATAATCAAAATCTACACAGTAACTATAGTAACTAAAGTTCTCAAATAAATGTAGTGGAGTAAAAGTACAATATTTGGATCCGAGATGTAGTGGAGTAGAAGTAAAAGTATTGGAAATACTCAAGTAAAGTACAAATTCCACAAACTTTTACTTAAGTATAGTACTTGAGTAAATGTTACTTTCCACCACTGGGAACAGTTTTATCATTCAGAACCATTCGCGCAAACATTCCCCAAAAAATATATCAACAAGAAATAACTGCATCGTCTCTATTTGGATTGATTCAATGATATGCTCCCCTGTCTGTGTCAATATGTTATTGTTTGTGTTTCAGAACACGCAGAAAAAACATTCTGCCTGCTTTTTTGACAAAATGTGGTTTATCAGAGCAGAGACACATTTACGACGGCTGTTTATCATCCCTTCCTCTGGAGAATGGAGAGACACAAGTTGTTTAATATGACAACAGATAGAGGTTGAAACCACTGAGTGAAATCAAGGTTTAGATCATAAAATAACATTTAGTCGCTGTCGGGTGGAAATCTTTTATGTCCAAAACTGTTCCTTTTTTATTATAACTTTTTTTTTAAAACATTTTTAAATAGTGAAAATAGGCGTTGCAAGCTTGAAGATCTCTTGTAGGGTGAAGTAGGGCAGTGGTTCTCAAACTTTATAGTGCCAAGGACCCCCAAATTGACTCTTATCAGCTCACGGACCCCCATTTGAAAAGATAGGCCAGGGACCCCCATAAGAGAAGATATTTACGGCTCTCTAGCAGTGATTCTCAACCGTTTTAATGTCAAGGACCCCCAGTTTGACATGCATTAGGCTATGGACCCCCATTTAATGGCATTTATATCTCTGGGACCCCAATTCATATTGTATAATCAATGTTAATTGATCGGTTAGGGTCCATTTGGTTCCTTTTGTACACACTCAGAGCTACAGACCCATAAGGGTCCATTTGGTTCCTATCCATCATTTGGCTGGGGACCCCCTGGAACCCCCTCAAGTACCCCTGGGGGTCCCCGGACCCCACTTTGAGAACCAATGAAGTAGGGCATGCATTCATTTACTAAAAAAACATTAAAAGTTGAACAGCAACATTTGTTGTATATATGGAGGTTTCTGTCCGACAGCAACATTTGTTGTATATTATGGATTGAAATTCAGAATTTTGATGTTGACACAAAAAAGTTATCAAGTTCCTCTGAACCTTACCAAGGAAGTCGCTGTGAAGCTGGACTACTGCTGAACTTTGTTGGCTAATCTGTCACACATATCTGATACAGTATGTGTCTGAACACATGGCTCAGTGCACAGTACTGCACAGCACAGGTTCAGCTCAAGGTTATGCATTGGATATTTTCAGAGTGTGTCTTTGAGGAGATATGATTATGTAAGCTGAAGGTGTGATTTTATTGGTAGATCATCAACCTTGTTGCCTACGCTGCAAAAATCCCGAGTCAGTTTATATTAAGTGCAAACACCCCCTGAGTAAAATTAACATTCTGCTCTTTGCTGTGTATAAATTAGTACCCAAAAAATGTTCTGAAACTGCAGAAAACGTGTTGTAACTTGTTTCCATTCCAGGCCTGACACTATATAGAAACTGTAGATGAATTTGCTTTGGTGTAAAACTCATACATTAATCACACTCTGATGCTGTAATGTGTTTGATCTTGTTCTTGGCGTTCTGACAGTGAGTGATGTTGACTTGCGATGTGATGATATTTCCAATCAAAAGGAAATGATGGAAAAACTGCTGACTGAAGTGGTGATACCAAGTACATTACACCTACGCAGAGACAAAAATGCCATCTAGAAAGTTATTAAGGGGTGGGTTAGATATAACCTGACGCTACCAGATCCAAGAAGCTTGCTCCACACATT
This sequence comes from Gymnoscopelus microlampas, assembly GCF_963454915.1. NCBI lineage: Eukaryota > Metazoa > Chordata > Actinopteri > Myctophiformes > Myctophidae > Gymnoscopelus > Gymnoscopelus microlampas. Next base: position 10,314,582 of record NC_139943.1, on the reverse strand, counting down.
GTTTCACAGCTTCATTAGGATCTGGGATCTCGGGAGCCAATTCGATGACGGGGCTGTTCCTTTTTTTCAAGATACTTGGTAGATGATTGGATGGGACCGTCTGTCTATCATCGTGTGGGCGTGCAAACACAACCAATCATATCGATGTGTCTACGTGACGTATGGTAGACGCGACACCAGGAAGTCACCATCGTAGTCCAATATTTCACCACAACAACAAGAACTCTCAAGAAGTTGCTAAAACAAAGTTATCATGGAGGTCGGAGATTTTTGCCGATTTTGTAACATGAATCTGCGCATAAAAGGTATTTTAACGGGTACAAGGAAGATATTTGATAAGCCTAAGCCTGCAAATGAAACAAGTATTAACGAACGCCTGATAGCGTTAGGTTTAACGCTGTTTAAAGACCCCTCCGTATCGTGTCGCATGTTTGGTCATGTCTTCGCTTGCTTCAAAGAATGGAAGACGATTTTTCCATTTTAAGGCGATGGGAAAAAGAGGACAAAGACAGAAGACCTCCAGAAACGGCTACCGCTACAGCAGAAACACCGACGTCACCTGAGGCATCCTGCCTGTGGTCACCAAACTCTCCTCTCAGCGTTAAAGCGTTTTACTCTTGAATCTGAGTCAGTCAATAATATAGCCTTACAGTCTTTCAACATGTCCACGATACACTTTAGATAACGTATATCTCATTGTGCTATAAAAGTCTGTGCAATAACTCCTGCCAAGTAGTCAAAAATGTTGCAATAATTCACTGTTGCTGTTCATCAATGACTGGACCAAGTGCATCTTTATTTTTCTCATTACTTTCACACACAGAAAATATGTATCTCGAATTTGCACTGTTTAACAAAGGGTACTTGAAAGGGATATGAGAGCACATAGTTGGGACCCTATTGAATATAGGCTACGCATGTTGTATTGTTTTTATAATCCTGTTATATATATATTGTTGTGATTTTCCCCTACCTGAGTATGCGCAACTATAGCATTTAGTTGTTTTTTTTATAAATAAATATTTTAATTTGCCTCACTTGTTCATGTCTACTTTCTAAAACAACATCATAACATGTCTGTACAGTATCAAAGTTGGATCCCATGTGTAAAATGGCAAACTGATCAATGCCTCTAGCCTAATGATTTGAAACAATCAATTTTAACATGGGGGAGAAAAGCAGGGATTAAGAGTCATCATGCATAGTGAAAAGGGTGACATACAGTACCAGGACAGATGTAAAACAATGATGTACTTATTTTGTGATAAAAGGTTATCAATCTAAAATGATATATTTGCATACCTGGAAAAGAAACGACACCATATTTTTTGCAGCGACAAACTTTTAATCACTTGCTTATGTTCAAATTACATACAAAACCATTTTAATCATGAGCATTCAGTCAACTAAATATTCCACAGCTTTAATTGACAACCAATGTGAGTCTTATAAGAGCCTTTAATGGCCAACTGCTTATTCGTCAGACGATTCTGAGCTGCTGTGCTGTGTTCCCATCTCAAAGTCCTCATCATCTTCATCAAAATACCCTGTATAATCGATGTCTGGCTCAGTGAAGCTATCCTCTTGAGAAGAAGGCTCTACATCCTCAATGTCACCAAAGACTTCATTGATGATTAGCAGAATTTCTCTTGCATGTTTTTTTCTGAATACGGGAAGGTTTCTAAGAATGTAAGACAAGTCAAATATGTGTGTGCAGCGTTCTTCTACTGCATCTATGAGCTCAGCACTGAAACCAGTACATGCTGACTTGCTAGTGTAGACATGTGCTGTGTCTTTTTCTAAACAACTCATATACTCCTCTAACATTTCCCGGATAAGAGATTTGTCCTCTTGTGTTACCACTCTACATTTCCCTTGCATGCCAGCATCTTGTTCTATTACCTCATGTTTGGGGCTAGGCTCGTCACAATCTTCACCTGCACATGAACATACAGAGTGGCAATAGCTGCAGCAGACATGCCCTGGCTCTACACTTGTTGGATGGTTTTCAAAATGGCCGTACAGTGCTTTTCTAAAGCAGCTCTTAGTGCCAGTGTGTATCAGTTCTTTCACTTCTGGACCAGCATTTGCAGTTTTTTTTATAGCATACAAAATTGCATGTGACTGTAACCCATTTCTGCCAGCCCTTCCAACTTTTTGAACAATGTCTTCAACATCCTCTGGCAAACCATACATTACAACATGAGAAACATTAGGGAAATTCAAACCCATCCCAAGAGCTGTTGTTGCAACAACCACTCGGCAGCTCCCCTCTCCCTCTCCACTAAAGGAGGCCAAAACTCTGTCTTTGTACTTTGACAGTGTGTTGCTGTGGAAAATTCCTATAAGGTGGTTCTCAGCCTTCTGATCCTGGTCTCTGTTAACCCAAGCATCTTCTCCCAATTCTGCTTTAAGATAGGTGAACACTCTCCCAACTAACTTCAGTGTTCTGCAATAGATTATGATGGGAGACATTGATAGACCCTTATCTTTGACCTCCTTTACTACCCAGTCCATACAGTTCAAGTTATCAGCAGGAACCCGACTCAGTCCCAGGCGGATGTTTCTCCTGTTTGGGCTAACAGTCACGAGAGTTGCCTCCTCCATATTCAGCATCCTGGTCACACGGCCTCTGTTCTTGTTATCAGCAGATGCTGTCAACGCTAAAACAGGTAAACCTGAAAGACAATAAGTGCACATACAGTATATCAGCAAACAAGCATTAATGAAGAACTGCTGTAGGCTACACTTTCTATAGTGTTATAAAGGGGAAATAATTAGGTTATTTATGTTATCGGGTAGCTTCAGGTAAAGACTGACATTTCCACATCATACTGTATTTTCTTTACATGACAAATAACTACACTTGGACAGCACCAACTTCTATGATCTGCTCCTGTAGTGTAAACACACCTCCCCCTAACCTGGCTAAACAGGGGGGTTAGGCTCCCCAAGTTGCCAGCACAACACACCCCTCCCCCTAACATTAAAAACAGGGGGATTAACCTAACCTAAAAAGGTTGCCAGCCCAATGCACACACAACCCCCCCCCCCCCCCCCCCCCCAACATTAACCCCATCAGGTAGCAGCCCCCTTTTCTGGATTGATATTAATTAATCATGTATTTAATCATGTAGCATTACTGTGTTTCAAAACTCACCTTCTTTGACTATGGATCTTAGTTCATTCAGCCTGGAAAAGGCTTCTCTGAAGGCTGGCTTCCCGTTTGCTCCCAGTCCCCTGTTTGAAAGAAAAATAAATCCTACATTGAGTCTAGGTAGCAGCAATAGTAACGTGCATAGTTGCATTACAACAATACAGTTACAGTAAGATCTGTGTTTAACATTTGGTCTGTTTGTGTGTGTTAGCTTATTGTTTATAATATAATGTTTGACCTAAATAAAACATAAATGTTACAACACTTCGTCTTTGAACTACTGTAACCGTATTTAGAAACACGCTGCTCTGTTTTGTTTTACAGTTTAACATTACAGTGTATGTGTAGTGTAACAATTACACTATAGAGCCATTTAACGGCGTTTAGCTTACCATTTGTATGCGACGTGAACTTCATCCACGACAATGCCCAGTAGGTTTTCACGATACACTTGTGAGGAAAGCATATCACGCCATTTATCTTCCAGTAACCACGTCTCCGGGCTACCAAAGACCAGCTGACATCGGCCGTCGAGGATGTCGGTGTGTGCTGCATTATCTACGAGTTGCGCAGCATAGAGTCCCAGATTCGTAGCCTCTTTGATTTGATCTGCTACGAGGGCAGTCAAAGGAGACACGACGATCAATATAGGCTTCGGCTTCGTCCCCAGTTCTTTCACTACCAGTGGAGCTAGTTGGTAAATTAAACTCTTGCCGAAGCCAGTCGGGAGGAGACCAAAAACATCTTTTCCACGCAGAAAAGCCTTCAGTGCCAAACTTTGCTCTTCTTTCAAAGAAGAAATATTGTCCAGTTGAGAAATAACTAATGTTATTGCAGCATCTATCGTCATATCGGTGTTGCTCATGGTAGCGGCCATGTTGACTAGTGAAGAAACTACAAAACAACAGTCGCTTCTATATGGCGTCACAGCCGCTTTTGCCCAGATCACGCCCTTAGCTCACGCTGATTGGTCCGTACCGGGATCGGTACGGTGTTAGCTCAACCCCTTGAACGATCTCAGATGTAGCTGTCTTGAGGAACCTGGTTACTCAATACCGCCCCATCTGGCAGGGTCAGGTTAGGTTAGATACAGGTGCAGCTACAGTAACCCCTGCTCATTTTGCTAGGGTCTGATGGCACAGGGTTGAGGACAGAGTAAAGCAACTTGCAAAGGGCCTGGTCTACAAGATACACCACAACGTTAAGACACTCATGTACCTGTCAAAGTGAATGTAGTCCACAATCACAACACCAGAGGAAGCTCCACTGATCAACCCTGATTTGGCACAAAACAAGGGGTTGAATTCGTTCTCCTGCTATGCCACTAAAATGTGAAATGCCCTACCAAAAGCTGTGAAGGAGTGTACAACCCTACTCTCCTTCAAAACCTCCCTAAAAGAGTACCTAGAGGTGGCTGCAATTTGAAAGTGGGCCGTAAAAGTCAAACGCCTATTTAGCTTTTTGTATTTTTAAACTGTTTTTATGATGTTTTGCATAGTAGTGTAGATCTGTCTGTCATTTAATATCTCTATGAATTGAGTACAAAGAACCCCAATGGAAACAAGCCATAGGCTTTCTTCGGTTTTATATCCTATTAGCTGACCTTGTATTGAACTGTACTTTCATGTGCTTTTTTCTGCAAACTTCTAATAAAGTATTCAATCAATCAATCAATCAATCAATCAATCAATCAGTGATGTGTCAGGTGAGACCGGCAGTATCGAACGTAACAGAGATGTTTGGAGTTCTATTTCTGTTTCTGAACACTATAATCTATGCCCTCAGGCTCCAGTGGTGATATATCGGAGAAGGACATTCTCTTGTTGGAGTTCTGTAAATCAGGTTGCTGTGGGGCTTGAGTGGTGCCAATAAGAGTCACCTTACACCTGTCTCACCGTCCCGACTGCTGCAGGGGATGAGCAGGACATTAAGGGTGATTTATACTGGGGTTGCATGTACTGAAAATAGCGGATTTACAAGCTCTCAATGCGTGGCATCGCAACACAACGTGAGCTTGTAGATTGTCTGTTTTCGGAGGGGGGGCGGCATGGCGTGCATCCAAGTATGAATCGCCCTATCATGCGGCGTTTCAAGGCATTTCTATGTACTTAATACAAGGCTTTGATGAGTGTGAGAACCTGTGTAAGAAGTGTAGTAAGAGAAGACAGACTTCATACACTGGATCCAGTTCCAACTGTATTGTTTTTTATTTGTTATACCACCAAGGTTACGTTTCGAGTCTGGTAGCTCTTCCTCAGCTTTTAGTCTGAGGAAAAAGCTACTAGGCAGTAGGCACGAAACATCACCTTCAAAGGTAGTTTACCTTTGAAGCTGGAATCTGGATCCAATGATCTCCTTCATCTTAATATTTGCCTCTGCCTTTTTAACTTTGGATGTTCGTGCTCTATTCACTGTTTGCAAAGACCTTGTAGTAAACCATTACCTTTAGTTTACTGCGTCCCCACTCTGTGTACAGTATGGTATAGGATATATCTTTCCTTTTCCCTTTCATGCACTCAGTTTCCAGCAGGTACACATATACTAAAAACATAATTGTATCACTTACTGTAAGCACTTATCAAGTCCTACAGTATGGGGATGGTTTATCACTGTGATATATTAGTTAGAATCTATCTAAATTCATAATGTGATACTGCACTCTAGCCCCCTATATTCAAAAAGAGAAGAGGACTGTTCATTTGGTATGCTGCCATCATGGCACTCAGGCGCCTCTTATACTTACTGCCAATACTCCTACATTACACAGAGAGCATCACGAGGGAGTGATCCCATCGAGCTTCCTCTAATAATGTATCAGATGCCGCTTATATATAGAATATCTCGCTTCCTCCGTGAATAAACTGGTGGTAAGTGAACTTTGATGAGTCAGAGTGAAGCTGCCAAAAGCCTTTAATGTACCATGTTCATATTTCAGCAGACTTGTAGACCTAGAAAGTTAAAGTTAATTCTGCATTGCAAAAGTATCCCCAGTTCAAATATGATGGCCGTGACCCCCCAAATCTTTGGGGGGGGGGGGTCACCGCCTGAAATGGTTGAGAACCACTGGACAATGCAGTGTCACACTGAGAGCCTGCAGACACCCACCCACCCCCCACCACTGTGGACCCCTAACACCGGGGACCAGCGGTGTAGAGTAACTAAGTACATTTACTCAAGTACTGTTACTGTTACTCACTTACTGGAATATTTTAAATTGTCAGTACTTTTACTTCTACTCCCCTACATCTCAGAGGCAAATATGGTACTTTAACTACTTTTACTCCACTACAATTATTTGAAAACTTTATAGTTACTAGTTACTTTGTAGATTTTGATTATTATCACAAAACATACATCAACTATACTTCAGCCCTATATTTCGGCCATTTGAAAATAGCTGATCTACAAGCCCACAATTCACCGTGATGATATGCATTGTGAGCTTGTAGATCTGCTATTTTCAAAATATTTTGTATACATTTGGAAATTGTGAAATGGGACATTCTGCACAATGAGTACTTTTACTTTTGGTACTTTAAGTCAAGACGCGCAGCAGCAGGTCTGCACGCACGGTGATGCAGTCAGTCAGCACCATGGACAGCGCATGGAGTCTCACCGCAGCATCCAGCCGGTGCAACACTGTCTCACTGTCTCACTGTCCTGTCTGTCCCTCACCTGACCACGGATTGTGCCAGTTATTAAAGCCAAGGCTATAATAATGCTAAATGTGAAGAATTATTACACAGAAAATGCTGCAAAAAATGACGACAACCCAAAAACAAACTAGGCTAATTTAACCCGGAGTGTATTGGTGTTAAAACAATATATAGCGAACTTCACTTCACAGCCATAAATGTCTGTTTTCTAGGGGAATGAACACAGTTTTCGGTAGCGTTATGGTTATGGTATAGCAGCACCAACCACATGCCACTTCTCAAGGTGAGACACTCTATATAGGGGGGCTTAAATCTCCATGTGGAAATCAGCGATTTTCGGCATTTAAATGAACACAATCAGAGAGGTTTTTATTTCTTACCTCGGTGCTGTCCGACTCCGCCATCTTCCTCCTGAGGAGCATGCAGCGGGACGAGTGCTTAATTCCCATAAGAGCCAATAAAAAGATCTGGTTCCACTCAAAAAGATCTGGTCCACGGACCACTCCAGGAGAAGAAGGAGGAGAACGGGTTGTGGAGGTGAATTCTCGCACCTCGTTGTGAACGCCAGGCGCCTAATAGGTCCTAGTTAGTTTAAAGCTTTAGTTGTATTATTATTCCAGAGACGCATCTCGGAACAAGTGTTCTTATTGTAAGAAGTGTGAGACTATAATAAAACGACAGACACACATAAAGTCCCCGAATAATAGCGACATCTGTTATTGTAGGAGAGTGTCTTGTTGGCATTCTTCTTCTTGGAGCAGAAGTTATCTTGTGTAGATATCTCCCATGCTTTCCTGGAGAGGACCAGCGCAGAATCCATCATAGAGGCACATATAGATGTGTTATAGTGGTTGCATGGATGGAGCCGGTATAACTCCTGACTGGAGAGGCAGGGTTTCATTATCAGCGGTGGAAAAAAGTAATCTTACTCTAAAGCACTTTTACTTAAGTAAAAGTATCAATACTGCAATGTAGAAATACTCTGGTACAAGTAAAAGTCCGGAATTCCCAAAGTATTAGTATCAAAAATGTACTGAAGGTACCAAAAGTAAAAGTACTCCTTGTGCAGAAAGTCCCATTTCACAAGTTCAAAATGTATAACAAAAACAATGAAAATAGCAGATCTACAAGCTCAAAATTGTACTTAAGTACAGTACTTCAGTAAATGTACTTAGTTACTTTACACCACTGCTCATTATCACATTTTTTTCTTCTTTTTTTTAGAAACAGCCAGGTTAGGTTGATTGATCCCTCCCGCAACACTGTGTCTAAAAATAGAATGCTGCACGTTTTCCTCCAGTTCTGTTCTGTTCCCACTCAGACCAGAGTGGCAGAAATGGCACGCCTTTGCCATTTTTGGTTTTCACAATGAAAGTGTTACATTATGAATCTCCCAAATGTGTTTTACCTGCTGGCTTGTGGTGGACATTTTTGTAAAAAAAACAAACATTTTTTTTGCATAATAACACATAAAGAGCTATAGCCCTATAAATTACCTTTACAGGTCTGTAACTTTGAGAGAATATTAAATGGAACCAAATGCACCCTTACAGCCAGGTCTGTAACTCTGACAGTGTACACATTTGGTTCCATTTGTACACTCTCAAGAGTTATGGTGGTCCTTGTGTTAAGACAGGGGTCTTCAACAGGGGGTCTGGGACCCCTAGGGGGTCCTCAGAGTTACTACAGGGGGTCCGCCAAATCTTTGTGTGATATGATTTTTTATTTTACCTTAACCACTTGAACCCTAGAATCCCTTTTCTGAGGAGAACTTTCGCCAAAAATGTGTAAAATGTAAGCGCGAGGCGTTGTGAGCTTGTAGATCTGCTATTTTTGGCAAAGAGGCATAGGTGTAGAGGGAAAAAAAGAGCAGACCACGTAAACAAAAAATGTTGAATCTGAAACACAATTTTATACGATACAGAGGGGGTCCCTGCTTCATCTCTCTCTCAGCTAGGGGGTCCTTGGCCTGAAAACGTTGAAGACCCCCCTGAAGATTCCCCTGAAGCCCTATGTTTATGATTATTGTTTTCTGCTTTTCTTCTAAGATAGTCCCTTTGATTTCGCTATTGATGTGTGCTGAGAAATGTTTGTCAGGTTGTTAGTCCTTTGGTTCCTGATGCAGAGAGCAGCACCAAAGGCTGCAGCAGCAAGCTTTGTTTTTCCCAGTGTGTGTGTGTGTGTTCCATTAGAACAGGGGTTTTCAACCAGTGGTCCGGGGACCACCAGTGGTCCTTGAGGGGGTTCCAGGGGGTCCCCAGCCAAATTAAGAGTTAGCAACCAAATTGACCCTTACTGTATATGTCTGTAACTCTGAGAGTGTACAAATGGAACCAAATGGACGGTTCCATTTGTACACTCTCTGAGTTAAATGAACACTGATGATGGTGATACAGTGATTTGGACCCCCAAGAAATCTAAATGGTTGAGTCCCTGGCATATCTTTTCAAATGGGGGTCCCTGGGCTAATATTTGTCAATTTGGGGGTCCTTGATGTGAAAAAGGTTGAAAACCACTGCATTAGAAGTACGTTTTTATTTGAGTTTGGATATGTTTTAGTAAGAATTTATTTGATATACAGAAGCATATTCTGAATAAAACCTGGAGACTGACATTCAGTAATCGGGTCTTATGATCAAAATAAGAACATTATAAGCGTGTGTAAAAACAAAATCTAGAATTTGCCACGGACAAGTCTGCTGTAGCATAAATTGCCCAGTTTGGGACATATTAATGACCTTGACTTCGAAGTCTTGCCAATATTCATGACCCCTGTATTTAACTAATCCCACTATGTATTTCATTGCATGTGTGCATGATGGTAACAGTGGTGTAAAGTAAGTACATTTACTCAAGTACTGTACTTAAGTACGCTTTTGAGTTATCTTTACTTTTCCGGAGTATTTCCAGTTTTCAGTACTTTTACTTCTACTCCACTACATCTCAGAGGCAAATATTGTACTTTTACTCCACTATTATTTTAAAACTTTAGTTACTAGTTACTTTGCAGATATAGATGATTATATTATAAAGCATACATTAACCACTTCAGCCCTATTTTATACATGGGCTATTTGAAAATTGCAGATCTACAAACTCACAACACGTCGCATCGCGACACAAGCTTGTAGATCTGCTATTTTCAAACATATTAGTACTTTTACTTTTGGTACTTTAAGAATATCTTGATGCCAACACTTCTGTACTTTTACTCAACTAACATTTTGAACAAAGGCCTTTTGCTTGTCACAGAGTATTTTAATATTGTGGCATTGCTACTTTTACTTAAGTAAAATATCTGAGTACTTCTTCCACCACTGATTTCATTGCACATGAGCATGATGTAACATGCTTTCCCGGTGTCTCTGGTGTGTGATGAAGCTATACGGTGGTGTGAGTCTATTTTCAGCAGACACCCTCCTCTGTGCCACCACCAACACTCTACAGTCTATTACATTATTCATTACACACACATGCAAGAGCAGAGATCAGGCAAGAGGTCCTCCCTGGTCAAGACCACTCTCTGTGCTGTGCCGCACACACACGCACGCACGCCACACACACACAGGTAGCATTTAGCTGCTGCATGCCTGTGTTCTGACTAGACCAGCAGTGGTGTGGCTTTGGGTCCATATGCTTAAGCCCTGTTTTAAACAGTCCATCATACAACCAGTGGTGGAAAAAGTACTCAAATGTTTTACTTAAGGAAAAGTATCAATACTTGCAATGTACTGTAGAAGTACTCTGTTACAAGTAAAAGTCCGGAATTCAAAATGTACTTGAGTAAAAGTACAAAAGTATTGGTATCAAAATGTACTTTAAAAAAAAAAGTGAGCTTGTAGATCGGCTATTTTCAAACAGCCTAGATATAAAATAGGGCTAGAGTGGTTAAGGCATGTTTTATGATGCAATAATGTATACTAACTAACTAAATAAAGTTTTGAAATATTTGTAGTGGAGTAGAAGTACAATATTTGCCTCTGAGAGTTGAAGTAAACGTATAGACAATTGGAAATACACCCGGGTAAAGTAAAGTAAAAGTACCTCAAAATGGTACTTAAGTACAGTACTTGAGTAAATGCACTTAGTTACTTTACACCACTGTATACAACGGTGTTGCAATTTAGAAAAGGTTTGAAAATGTTTAGTCTATAATGACATGTCCAACATAGGGACTCCCGGTTGAAAGTGGTGGATATTATGATCATAAGGATAGAGATGCTATACACTCTCTCTCTCCCTCTGAACTGCATTCTGCTCTTTCATCGGTGCCTGGCCGACCAAAGACACACGTAAAGATCAATGGTAACAACAGCATGTTGTCTGCCCTGAGTTACAATAATTGCTTTTTTTTTGCAGTGGGAAGAAGCCTACCGGTAAATATATACAGTATAGAAGCCATAGAGCAGGGGTCTTCAACCAAGGACCCCTTGGCTGATAGCGAGATAAAGCAGGGACCCCCATTATATATAGAATATTTATTTTTTCATAGATTTCATAGGCAGCTTCATAGACTTGTTTCACAGCACTGTCATGTTGGATTCATGTTAATGTGTATTACATGTAACCATGCACTTAAACAATACTTAGTAAACCTGACCTTTCACTCTGTACTTAGTCTGCTCTTTTTCGCCCCTATACTAAACCACTTTTTCCGAAAATAGCAGATCTACAAGCGCACAACGCCTCGCAGCGCGAGGCGTTGTGTGCTTGTAGATCTGCTATTTTTGGCTAAAGTTCTCCTCAGAATAGGGATGCTTTGTTGAAGTGGTTAATGTAAAAATCACACAAAGATTTGGCGGACCCCCTGTAGTAACTATGAGGACCCCCTAGGGGTCCCGGACCCCCTGTTGAAGACCTCTGCCATAGACAGAGAGAGAGAGAGAGAGAGAGAGAGAGAGAGAGAGAGAGAGAGAGAGAGAGAGAGAGGAGAGTCAGGGGGCAGCAAGATGGAGGGGAGAGATATCATCACCACCCACACATTCCTTATCTAACTGATGGTCGATGTATCTGTCCAGGGTGATAACAGAAAACCAATGCCGGCTTGATAATCATTTGTTAAACACATTAACACAGTCTTATTTATTCACAAAGACAACAAGTAAATCACATTTGACTATCACTTTTGGCAAATAAATTGATTAACATTACTGTCAATGTGGACCTGTCCTGGCAAATACAATGGTAGTCCTATAGGGATTTCCCCACAGTGTGGGGAAGGAGTTGGCTCAAAACACAGCAGGTGCTGCTGGCTGCTGTCCTCGCCATAACCCAAAAATTTTGAGAACTGCCGAAAGTCATTGTTTTCTGCACTGTGTCCAAGATATAGTGGAGTAGAAGTAAAAGGATTGAAAATTGGAAATACTCAAGTAATGTACAAATACCTTTTTTTTAACTTAAGTATTTGTACTTTGTTACTTTCCACCACTGGAGAAATTCAACATACTGTAGTTTTGTACATATATCACTTTGTAGCTCCGATCCTCTACTTTCATATAATATGAAGTGATCTAATTAGCCAATGGCTGTCTCCTTGATTTGCTGTCAAGGTGAGCCTTCTGAAGTGTTAGGCACGTACTGCAGGCTAATTGGGGACACATAAACATGAATATGAAGAGAACTAAAAAATAGCCTGGACTCCCGTTAATTAACTTCAAAGGAAATACAAAAGTTCTTGTCTTTATTTTTTGTATAATGGTATGCTTGCGATTAATATTTAGAGTTTGCAACCATTGTAATTGTTGCAATGCGGTTGCAAAGTTGTGGCAACGCTGGAAGTAATGTGAAGAACCTTACCTTAGCTTTACTGTGAGGCATTGGTTCTCAAAGTGGGGTCCGGGGACCCCCAGGGGTCCTTGGGGGGGGATTCCAGGGGGTCCCCAGCAAAAGTAGTTAATATACAGTGGTGGACGAAGTACTGTACCCCAGTACTTGAGTAAAAGTACAGATAGTCCTGGTCAAATTTACTCCACTACAAGTAAAAGTAGCTCAGTCAAAATGTTACTTAAGTAAGAGTACAAAAGTCATTGCTTTTAAATATACTTAAGTATTCAAAAGTCTAAAAATACTTAAAGTAAATTAACATGCTTTTAAAAAAAGAGTCCAAGTAAAAGTAGAAGTACATTTCTTATTTTTTATATCATTGAATTGCTGTAATGTTTTCACAATGCATTTATAGAACCTTGTACTGTAACTCTTGTTTCAGAGAAGTAACCCTCTGAAAGCACCTGCCCTGGTGTGCTTGTAGAACCACTACGTTATACAAAGCCTGCGGAAACACCTATGAAAACATAGAAATCAGCTTTTTAGAGGAGTGCTCTAGCCTGATTATCATACTGAAGCTGCGTGGAGCTTCAGTATGACATTGGCTCCAGTATAGGCGATTACAAGGGGGAGGGGATTCGAATTACCCTAAACCAATCACAAGAGATCCACGGATCCTCCTACATCTGACGTCATCGCACAGCTTGTTTTAGCAGATATTCACTGATTGGCTTGTTGTTAGACATGCACCCCCACCTCCGACTCTCATTGGACGGTACTTTTTCTAGGTTCACATTACAACACCATGCAGACCAAGAGAGGCAGTCCACTCAGAGAGTGGGCGGGGTGTATGGTCTGGAACCAGGCTAGGTGTGCTCTATATGTGATTTTAATTTGGGGTTGATTGGATGTTGTGTTTGTGATGTGTTTATTTTTTTGGATAAGAAACAGGTCCCAGCCCCGCCCACAAATGTATTAATCCAATTAGTCAAACAGTATGGAGTATCAGAACCCTGTTTGATGCTCATTGTCACATGTCTCACGACACCATTTCTACCTACTTTGGTAAAAGTAGGTAGGAAAAAAAAAACTGATATCTGAAGAGAAGTAAAAGTGTTTGTGAAGGGTTGTAGGGGTGGATCATGTCCTGAAGGTCAGGAGGTGACGTGACCTTGACTGCTTGTAGGTCGTCACCAGTGTTTTGAACTGGATGAAGCGTCCTTGAGCAAGGCACTGAAGACCTAACTGCTGCAGATGAGCAGGTTTGTTAAGAGTTACAATTATTCTGTGTAATTTACACATTCTATTGTAAATGCAACCCTCATTGTAAATGGAAGGATTAATCCTGTCAATCAGTGTGATTGACAGGAGAGATGATCAGAGGAGCAGAGTTTGTACCATTGCGGTTGTTACATGGACTGAAGAATGGGTAGAGTCTCTCAGTGAAGGTGCAGCCAGTGAAAGAGTAGAGATGAACTCTGGTCTCCACATTGTAAAAGGAGACCAGACCCTCCTCATAATCCACAAACACTCCCACTTTCTGGACCTCCTCTCTTACAGGGAGGAGGACATGAGCGCCAGGACCAACAATAGCCTTGTACTCATTTCCATTCCTCAACCTTATAGCCCAGTAACCAGTGTAGGTACTCTGATAGAAGTATCCCTTCCTGTAGATGGACTCTCTGGCCACTCCTACATCCCAGTCAGTCTTCCCTCCAACCTGAACCTCATAGTAAAACCTTCCTGAGGAGAAGCTTTGTTTTCCTAAGACGTTGACACGTGTACAGAATCTCTCTTTGTTGTCTGGGAGATTCTTCCTTACGTTTCCACGACTCACTTGTTTTCCATCCTCAGACAGGATGAGGTAGGGACTTGCTGTATCAGGGTCCAGAGTTACATCCACCTCATATTGCTGGATCCTCCTCATCTCAGCATCACAGAACAGCTTGTTCTCCATCACTTGACTGAGTGTCTTCTCCATCTGTCTAGAACTGTCCCAAACAGTTATGTCTCAAGTTACGATCCAGGAATGTGTCTACGTCAGACTGCGACTTGCTAAGACCTTTGCCACCTGGCAAGACCGATGCTGCTTCGATATCGGTCCACAGTCCACCTGCAGTTCTGAGGTCCTTCAACATTGCTCCCTCGTTCCACGTGCCCGCGTGCCCTCCGAAGCAGTCCCACTTGACACGCATCTTTCCGCGAACATAGTGAACATCTGTGCTATTAATTGGACGGCCACAGATTTGGCACCTCTTGAAGAGGGACAGTATGTTTGCTTCATACGTTTCATGGGCTGTCTGAGGATGTTTTCCATCCTCAGACAGGATGAGGTAGGGACTTGCTGTATCAGGGTCCAGAGTAACATCCACCTCATATTGCTGGATCCTCCTCATCTCAGCATCACAGAACAGCTTGTTCTTCATCACTTGACTGAGTGTCTTCTCCATCTGTCTAGAACTGTCCCAAACAGTTATGTCTCAAGTTACGATCCAGGAATGGTCAGCTTTGACTTCCACTCGGTTCTCTAAGGGTTTCAATAGGAAGATGAAAAGTCTGCATCTCTTTCACTAATGTCCTCACACTGTGTGGAATCAGCCTTTAAATACAGCTCCTCAAATCTCGACTCATCAAATATGACGTCATTTTCCCAAAAATGGAGTTCCATGTGACTCCAGACCGGCCTCAACGTACTGTGATTGGACACACCAGGTAACCATGGCAACATGTGGCACCCATAGCTGAATCTTTATAGAGGCCGCCTGGGAAGGCAAAGGTCCCAGGTTCGATTCCAGGCCTCAACAATTTGTCAAAGCGTCAAACTGAGCAAGACACTTAAAGCCCTAACTGCTCCCCGAGTGCTACAACCAACAGCTGCTCACTGCTCCTAGGATAAAAATATACAGTGACAAAAAACGTATATAAAACTTGATATTTATAACTTTATCAACAAACATGGACACCGGCAAGATAGTAGTAATAATAATAACTAGAAAAAGTGCTCCTCGGAGCACAAGTCTCCGCCAGCAGACTTGTGTTGGGAATGTTGGGAATGTTCTAATTCTTATGTTCTAATTCTTACAAAAAATAGAACATGTTACTGTGTCATAGTAACATGACACAAGTGTCCTATCCGTCTGTATAACTGTCCTATCCATCCTGTCTGTATAAGTGTCCTATCCGTGTCCTATCCGTCCTGTCTGTATAAGTGTCCTATCCGTCCTGTCTGTATAAGTGTCCTATCCGTCCTGTCTGTATAAGTGTCCTATCCGTCCTGTCTGTATAAGTGTCCTATCCGTCCTGTCTATGTAAGTGTCCTATCCGTCCTGTCTGTATAAGTGTCCTATCCGTCCTGTCTATGTAAGTGTCCTATCCGTCCTGTGTGTGTAAGTGTCCTATCTGTCCTGTCTGTGTAAGTGTCCTATCCAATTGTTACAGTATCCGCCATTTCTCAGCCATTTAGTGATTATTCCTGTCTTACCTCACTTTGAAAGAGGCAAAGACTCTTTCAAAGTGACACACGTACTGTATTTATAGCCCGTTATATGTCACTAGCCAATCAGATCACACTATTTCACCGTATTGTCAAGCGTCATCGTGAGGCTCGACCAATGTTTGCTTGGCTGACGGAAAGTGAAAACAAACTCTCCTGGCGGAGACAATAATAATAATAATAATAATAGTAAAATGCATTTTATTTATAAAGCACTTTACAATCTTGCGAACCTCAGAATGCTACAGGGGTTTAAAATCCTGCCATAAAAACAGTATAGGAAACCAAAGCAATTACATAGGACCCAACTAGGCTAGACTAAAAAGGGTTAAGATAATGCTTTGTTAAAAAGGTTGGTTTTTAGTCCATTTTTTTAAATGCCAGTGGACTGTGGTGCTCTCAGGTGATCGGGGAGGGAATTCCACAGACTTGGGGCTGTAGGCCCGGTCGCCCATGGTACGGAGCTTGGTGACGGGGACAAGTAGTCTCACACACGCGCACACACACACACACACACACACACACACACACACACACACACACACACACACACACACACACACACACACACACACACACACACACACACACACACACACACACACACACACACACACACACACACACACACACACACACACACACACACACACACACACACACACACACACACCACAACAGTAGAACACAGTTACACACAATACACCAGAGATAAGTCCAAAGTCTGCTGTCCTATGGTGTCCAATTGAGGCACGAAGGCAGATCTTTTCTAGAATGTATCATTCATGGCCCACTACTATGTGAAACTCATACAATGAAGTATTTTGAAATTAACCTGGGCAAATAGGCAATTTATCAGTATTGTATAGGGATTCCTAACTGCTTGTTCCTTGTCTTGTTTCATTCTCAAGATGTGTATGTATAGACCTCATCATACCGGATTACATTTGGCTACATTTGTACAAAAGACAATCTATTGGACTGTGAATAAAATAGCAATGCGGTGCATGTAAACAAAAAAAGACAGGAAAAAAAGTCTGAACCTTTTTGTTTCATAGGCACAGATGACTGGCTTACGTTTGGCAATACTGCCATGCCAACAAAAGACTATTGATATTGTGCTGTAGTTAAATGAAATTGTAGTAGGCAGCCTAATGCAATGCATTTATATGTGACTTCGTCATGGTCCAAAGGTACAGTGTGACAGGAAATGCAGTTGGCCTAATTAAGCTATTTTCATATTTTCAAATATGCCCCCCTTTGAAAAAAGTTTAGACACCCCTGCTTACACATTCACACCCCACATGCAAGGTACCAACCTGCTCACCAGAATGCAGTTATTATAATATATAGGCTAATAATAATAATATACTTTATTTATATAGCACCTTTTTAAACAAAGTTACAAAGTGCTTAAAAGGATTCTAGGCAACATTAAGCCTATTTAAAAAAAATATATATATACTGTATATATATTTTGCATTTTTCCCCCTCTATCAGCCACTAGGCCTATATAATGATGCTGGGGTGTTTTCCTGCATTGAAACACAGTCCTCTTTCTGAAATCCATATTTTCCCTACTATTTATGTTTTGACATGGAACCGAGTGCAGCCGACAAAAATGGAACGAGCCGCCATTATTTTCTGCTGCGCTGTTTTTACTTTTTACTTTCGGTTTTAAAACTCTCTCAAACTTCTTTTTTGAGGCACGGAATGGAATATGGAAAATCAAACAGGTCCGTGTTGATCACATGATTAGAGATAGGCTACTGTGAACCGATTTGCGTTTGCACACAATCTGTAGGAGTAATATAAAAAAATGTGTTTTGCAAAGATCGGCCTCCTGGTGGCGCTATAACAGGGCAATCTGAAAAAATTGGGGCAGAAGTTTGGCTTTGACATCCAGGGAGTGTGTGTGCACAGTTTCGCAGTGACCAGGCCAACAGTGCCGGAGATTAGCAGCTCACAGACAGACGGACGGACGGACGGACGGACGGACGGACGGACGGACGGACGGACGGACAGACAGACATCAGGGTGCAAAACATAGTAATACAGACAGACAAGGTGCAAAACATAGCAATTGTCTCGGCCAGGCCGAAACAATTAAGCACAAAATTAAGTTAAAACAATCTGAGTTTTAAAATAAAAGCAATCACAATCCTCCTTTTTTTGGTATTAATTCTGCATAAGAGATGTAGCAGGTGCCAGAACAATGAAAGTATACAAGTAAGAGATTATGGACATAAATAGATTGGGTGAGTGAAATATAACTGTAGTTTTGTACATAGATCACATGGTAGCTCCGATCCTCTACTTTCATGTGAAGTGATCTAATTAGCCAATGGCTGTCTCCTTGATTTGCTGTCAAGGTGAGCCTTCTGAAGTGTTAGGCACGTACTGCAGGCTAATTGGGGACACATAAACATGAATATGAAGAGAGCTAAAAAAAAATAGCCTGGACTCCAGTTAATTCACTTCAAAGGACATGCAAAAGTTGTTTCCTTTACTTTTTGTATGGTATGCTTTCGATCAATATTTAGAGTTTGCAACCATTGTAATTGTTGCAATGCGGTTGCAAAGTTGTGGCAACGCTGGAAGTAATGTGAAGAACCTTACCTTACCTTTTACTGTAAGGCATTGGTTCTCAAAGTGGGGTCCGGGGACCCCCAGGGGTCCTTGGAGGGGATTCCAGGGGGGCCCCAGTAAAAGTAGTTAATATAGCATCACAATCATTTTAACCACTCTATCCATTTATATGTTGGCTATTAAAACATAGCAGATATACAAGCGCGGCACTTTGTGCCACACTGTCCCTTTGGAACCCACTCCCACCTCACATCAAAGCCCCCACTCTTGCCGTGTTCAAAGCCTCCCTCAAAACCCACCTTTTTTACACTTACTTTCCCCGCCTAAACTCAAACCAAATCTCCCTTTCTGCTTCTTAGTCTTAGCTTAATTTTTTTTAGCCTTTTAACTTTTTTCGCTCCTAATAAAGTTGTTTTGAATTGTTTTGTAAAGTGACTTTGGGTACTAAGAAAAGCGCTAAGTCTGATGTATTATTATTATTATTATTATTATTATTACACTTATTATTATTATTATTAATATTATTATTATTGTCTTTGAAATGTAGTGTAGTGAAAGTCACAAGTTTTCAAAACTACAAATACTCATGTACATGTGGGACATCCAGGTGAATGGTGCAATCACTGCACCTGACCTAGTCACATGACCAGGAAGTTATAAATGTCTAGTTCCTCCCAGTAGAGCACTGTTTGGCTCTGCTCATGATGGTGATCCCCCTGCCATGCAAGGTGAAGGAAAATGCATGTTTACAAATGTGTGACAAGTGACCTGACCTCCATACTGCTGTGGCTAGAGACCTATGGAGATAATGGTAAAACAGTATACATTCTATGTGTTGTATGTGTTCCCTTGTTTACATCTTAAAAAGAAAAAAAGAAAAAGGTTTTGTCATTGTTGTGCTACAGGAGGTTTTGTGTCACTGCAAGCAAAGTAGGTTTATGCTGTATGTTATTTTATTAATGTTTTAATTCCACTATGCACAATCATATCGTGAAATTGGGGCTGGCAATAATGTGCCTTTTCTGTTTCCTTAAAGGCACCAGTCCAGCCTTTTCCACTGTTACTTTACCCTTTTGGTTTATTGTTGTTTACATTATATGGTTCATTCATTTTAGGTTTGAAAGCAAATCTTCTGGGGGTCCCTGGAACAAAATATTTTGAGATGTGGGGGGGGGGGGGGGGACAAATACATATAATTTTGGCTGAAAAAAAAGTTTGAGAACCATAATATACATTATAGCAATATACAGTAAGTATAAAAAAAACCTGTTAGGATTTAGAAGACATTTGTAGAATCCCCCAGAAGCAAAGATTTGAGTTGAAAATGTTTTAAAAAACATATTAATAACAGATTTTTGGAAAAAAATAGCAGATCTACAAGCTCGTATGTCTGCTATTTATTAAATAGCCCAAAGTACAAAATAATGCTAACTCCATTTTTCCGCTTTTGCAATTTTTTCCATAAATCAGTGCTATTGAGCACCCTTACGTCTGTGTGTTCATTAAAACAATATTGAACCAATGAAAAGTATTAAAAAGTGCTTTTGACAAAACCAGCTAATTCCATTGGATCCTCAAACTTTCTGCTAAACCAGCTAACTCCACCAAAGGGGGGTGGAGTTAGCTGGTTTTGCTGACTCTAGGCTCCACCCCCTTTTGACCTCTAACCTCATTGTTAGCTGTTCTTATCAATCATGAACAAAACCTCCTAACTCCACTTTTGTTTTGTTTTTGTCATTTCCTGAAAAATGAACATTTTGGAGTTAGCTGGTTGCTGCCGCACAGCAGAGATATGCGTTTCCGGATTGAATGGGTTAAATACAGTACTCAAGTATATAATGTAGTTTGTTATACCGTCCACCTCTGCTCATCAGGAAGCAGAGTGGTCATCTCATGTCTGTGAAGCGAGAGGAACATGAAGCTGTTCGCGGTGTTCACTGACGACATGTAGATGAGAGCAGCATCCTGCCTCTACCATCTGATGCTACTGATGTTGGAGCTTATTATCCTGATCTGTCTGTCTGTCTCTCTTTATCTGTCCTCTACTAAAGTATATCGTTGCTGTCGGGCAGAAACCTTTTACTGTATCTCCGTATTAACTTTTTGCGTTTTTTTTTGTTGTAAATTAATGCCCTACCTCGTTGGTTCTCAAAGTAGGGTCCGGGGACCCCCATGGGTCCTTAGGGGGGGTGTTAGTATAGCATCACAATCATTTTAACCACTTTAACCTTTTATACTTTGGCTATTCAAAAATAGCAGACATTTGTAACTCAAATCTCAAATCTGCTTCAGGGGGTCCCTGGCACAAAATGTTTTGACATGGGGGTCCGCGGCCAAATACATATCATTTTGGGGGTCCTAGAACCACTGCTCTACTTAATCATACTACAGCGCCGCACGACAGCATCAAAAGCAGCAGATCCACAAGATCCGCGGGGCGTTTTGAGCTTGTCGATCTGCACCTTTTGCTACTTTTGAATTTGAATCCTGAAAATCCACCCGACAGAGACGATATAATGCCTTTTTTTCCTTGAGTTCAATGTGGGTTCAACTGCTGCGGAGAGATAATTCAGCTGAGCAATGTGTGTGTGAACTTGATGGCACAGTGATAGCACTGCAGAGCCACAGTGCTTTCATATTGTTTCTGATCAAATCGACTTCCAGTTCTTTGTGATGTTTAATAAAGAGAGGACACTTCATAGGTTAAAGGCAGTGCCAGTATATCACCTAGTGTACGTGTAGATCTAGTTCCACAGTACAATATGACATCACTATTGATACTGTACATCCGTTTGTCTAACGCAGTGGTTCCCAAAACTTTTTAGTTGGAGACCCACAAGAGAACACTTAATGTCTCTCTGGGACCCAAACTAGTGAAAATAGCAGATCTACAAGCTGATAATGCCTTGGAGAAAACCTTGTTGTGAGCCTGTAGGCTAAAGAATTTCCAGATATTGCTGTGTAGCTGAAAAGTAGAAAGTGATGTGAAGGATTCAGCAGAACTTGAGGTCTAAATTAAACATGCTGGTGTTGGCAGTGATCTGCAGCTCACGGTAGGATTCTCATTTCTTTGCACGACGGATTAAATATATTCATCTGAACTCCACAGAGAAATTTTCTAACTTGCATTGACGTTTTTCTACCGCACGGTACTGGCTTGACTCCACTCACCTTTTTGTTTTTTTCACTGGGTAAAGGTCATACCTGCATGGTACATTTCTTTGGTATCACCTTTGTTGTAATCTCTCAAGACAGATTTAGCTCAGCAAGCTTGTACGTTAATCTGCTATTTTCTGCAAAGGTTTTCCTCGGTATATGGTTGCAGGGGTTTAAGTGGTTAAAACGAAATATATTGCAATTGCCTCTGCATAAGAATGAAAATATATTTTTCTTCAGCCGATGGGTTCCCAGTTTGCCCTCGTTGAGGCTCCAAGCGAGCTGAGGCGACACCAAAAGAATTGTCAGCATCGTTGTGTCATTTGCGTCACAACAAACTCCTCCATAGATTCTGATCACGCAGGGAAGGCATTATTAGGTCCTGTCTTGCTTTTTGTTTTGTTTTTGCTGACAACTGCTGGCAGCCTTGATTTTTTTTTAAATACTTCACACATTTTTGTACATCGGGAGCAGCTGTAATCAGTAGTCAGAAAACAACAGTCATCAAACTGTCAGAGACTCTGTGGTTTTGTTCTTCTCCACGATTCGTTTGGGAGGGCCACGTTGCTCGGTATGGTTTGAATCACACAGTTGTGGCAACCCTGGAAATAAATCATCCACTTTTGATGGAAAACCCGAGACTGTGGATTTGAAGAATCTATTGTGACATGTCAGCGGTGTCAAGCAGTTAATCCTAATTTATGTATTACAACAGTTGTACTTGCCAAGAAGAAACTGGCAAGTGGTGCAGCGATGCGACACGTTCTAACTGTAGATCTGTTCTTGTTGGCAAGTGACTCCCTCGCACCATCGAGTGTAAATTAAGCTTCCTAATGGAATGCTGCGTGAAAGAGGCTGACGGTTTGAAGTCACATGCTGAGCTGAAGAATGTGTGACTGCTGAAAGTTATACTTTATTTCATTTTTTGTGGAAGTTTATCATCACTCTCACTGGTGGAAAAAGTACTAACATTTTGTACTTAAGTAAAAGTATCAATACTACAATGTAGAAATACTCCATTACAAGTAAAAGTCTGGAATTCAAAACTTACTTGAGTGAAAGTACAAAAGTATTGGCATAAAAATGTACTTAAAGTACCAAAAGTTCAAAAAAACATCTCTTGGAAATAGCCAGATCTACAAGCTCACAATGCGTCCCATCGCGATGCATTCTGAGCTTGTAGATGTGCTATTTTCAAATGGCCAAAATGTATATAGGGCTGAAGTGGTTAATGTATGTTTTGTAATAATAATCCAAATCTACAAAGTAACACATCTACTAGTAACTAAAGTTCTCAAATAATTGTAGTGGAGTAAAAGTACAATATTTGCCTCTGAGATGTAGTGGAGTAGAAGTAAAAGTACTGAACATTGGAAATACTCCAGTTAAGTAAAAATACCTCAAAACTGTACTTAAGTACAGTACTTGAGTAAATGTACTTCATGACTTTACACCACTGATCACACTTTAGATTGGCCTCAATTTGTTTTTGTTTTTGTTGTTGCAAGAATGGAGTTGAGTGATGTGAGAATAACTAGTAGCCATTCACTCCAAGTGACCTCTCTTTATTCTGGCTGGCCTGACATACATCTTCCTGAATCTATATACTGTCAAAAGTAAGACTGTATTCTGTTGGTACTGTGAATCTCAGCCGTTATGTTCTACCTCTTTAATCTGATCTTAATCTAAATATAATTAACCTCTCTGAGCTCCTTTCAAAACAACCATATTTTCATTGCGATTGCTTAGATGCCTCACTGCACCCAGAGGAGAAATCTCTCTGGCTGCTGAATTACTTGCTACCGATAGACCGTCCTATTGTGTGTCCTCGAGGCACTTACTGTATGTCTGATTTATTGGATACAGGAGAACTTTTTACAAAATGGGCCCTGTGAAAATCTGTATCTATCTTTCTCTTAGCCCATTAAGACAGGGAACGCATCTGTGTCATTTTTAGATTTCTATTTAAAAATAGCAGATCTACAAGCTCGTAGCACGGCACTCGGTGCCGCGCTACGAGCTTGTAGATCTGCTATATGTCATCTATATGTCATTTTTTGCAAATCTTTTAATATATTTTTAAAGCAAAATTCTCTAACTCAAATCTTGTGATTCTCAAACTTTTGTCAAGGACCCCCAAAATGATATGTTTTTGGCCGCGGACCCCCATCTCAAAATGTTTTGTTCCAGGGACCCCCCAGAAGCAAAGATTTCAGTTTAAACGTTTCGCTTTAAAAATATAAGATTTGCAAAAATATTCACGTTTTTTTCAAAAATAGCAGATCTACAAGCTCATTCCGCGGCACTCGGTGGCGCAATATGAGCTTGTATATCTGCTATTTTTGAATAGCCAAGGTACAAAATAATAGTTAAAGTGGTTACAGAGACGCGTTCCCCGTTTTAATGGATTAAGCATTAAATACATGACTTAAGGTCCAAAAGCGTGACAAATATACAGTCCAGAAATGCGTCAGCGATTATTTCACGTTAAACTATTGATTTGGCGATGCTTCCTTTTATTCGTGGTGAAATAAAAAAAATACACATTTTAACGTTCACATTCTGTGTGGATGTACTCCTGACACAACCAGCAGCCTAAATGAATGTGAATTAATCACACAGAATGAACACAACCTGTTTTGTAAGAACCTCAAGGGTGACCAAACCTCACAAGGAATTCAGGAAAAGGCACCTCATTGTCCATGAGTGATTAAATGGGTTTGTGAATCGGCCAGTTGTCCCTAAAAAAAGAAAAAAAACAGGACCATAAAGTGCCCAGTTCTGCAGACTAACGATTTATAATTGGTTGTGTACATGCTGCCAGAAACAGCAGATCTACCAGGTCACAACGTGTCGCAAAGTGACGCGTCGAGAGCTTATAGATCTGCTATTTTCGGTGCAACCACAAAGGCACGCAACAAGTATAATTCAGGCTTAATGGGGACGGAAGTATTTCTGGAGCAGAGTTCTCTCTAATTTGGCTGAACTGTCCGTGCTGAGCTGATACGCCGTCAGGCTGGTGCCACATGAGCCACTGCGTGACAAAGACACTGTGCATTTACACATGAGGCCCTGGTGTTCTCTGCTACTGAGTCCCCACGTCAACAAGCTGGATGTTGGGCCCTCTACAGCATCGGTTCTCAAAGTGGGGTCCGGGGACCCCCAGGGGTCCTTGAGGGAGTTCCAGGGGGTCCCCAGCTAAATTAGATAGTTAGGAACCAAATGGACCCTTATGGGTCTGTAACTCTAACGGGTCCATTTGGTTCCATTTGTACTCTCTCTGAGCTAAATTAACATTGATTTTATCAACATAAATTGGGGTCCCAGAGATAGAAATGCCATTACATGGGGGTCCGTAGCCCTAATGCATGTCAAATTGGGGGTCCTTGAAATTAAAATGGTTGAAAATCACTGCTGGAGACGTACAAATATTCTCTTATTATGGGGGTCCTGGGCATATCTTTTCAAATGGGGGGTCCGTGGGCTAATAAGTCTCAATCTGGGGGTCCTTGACATGAAAAAGTTTGAGAACCACTGCTCTACAGTGTCCTGCAGACCAGGCCAGTGTTGATTTTGACAGCAAACTTTGATTTAGTTTTAGTCATAATCTTTTGTATACAATTACATTTAGTTTTAGTCATATTTTAGTCATCTGAAATGTTTTACTGTTAGTCTAGTTTTAGTCGACTAAATATAAGATTATAGTCGACTAAATCTACAGTTGATTTCGTCGACTAAAATGTGTTTTGGCGGGGCCTTGATGCCATCGCAATGGCTGATTTTACACTTGGTTGCATGCTGAAAATAGCCGCACTACAAGCTCACAACGCGTCGCAGCGCGACACGTTGTGAGCTTGTAGATCGGCTATTTTCAGAGCGCGACGCCCGAGCACAACCAAGCAAAATGACCTGTCTTAGTTCTACTGGATCTCTTCTCCACTACTCCCTCCCTAACATTTGTTTTTTATTTGTTTGACAAAATTGTCAATGTATTTAGTCATAATTTTAGTCATCATAGCTTAGTTTTTATTTAGTCCTCGTCAGTGAAAAAAGATAGTCGACGAACATTTTTCTTCATAGTTTTAGTCAACAAAATCAACACTGGACCAGGCACAGACCAGTGAATCCCATCTCCTCCGTTGGATCATCATATTGGAGACAACACGCCGCATATGCCTCAAGTCAAGGCAGCCTTTTTGCACTGCAAGTCCTCAAGCTCCTCCACACAGCACCAGCTGACTCTTCCCAGGCCACCTGCATGGATCAAGGCGAGCTGGAGAGAGGAACCAGTGGAAATCAGCAGAATCATCCAGGCTGCACCACCACTACATCATGACCCCATCATGGACGTTCCTGGCCAGGACCTGCCCCCCGAAAGATGTGGACAACCCTCCACCGCTTGAGGACATGGCGTCTGACCCTGTAGTGGTGCACATGGTTTTTATTTGTTTTAATGGACTTATTTTTAACCATACTTACAGTATCATACTTTTTTATAATATTACATATTACATAAAAAAAACTAAGCCTTTTCAAAAAGATTAAAAACAAACTAGCAAACCCACGTTAAGAACCAATCTAAACTGAAATTGAAAACATGAAGTCAAAAACAAAATAAAAACAAATGAGTAACTATAATAAACTTGCTTTGCACATGCGGTACATATTAATGCACAATGTACCACGTCGTGCGGGAAGACGTTCAAAATGGAAGCTCGTTGGGAGACGACCCATGCTCTGACATTAATGCGATATTAATCACCATCGCAATTGTGGCAGAGTCGTCTACCAAGTCTCTCCGCATGGTTCCTAATTGGGAAATGTGGTCCTTATTACGGGTTCCCAAACATATTACTGGCAGAGGGACGGGGCTTACAATCACTAACTTGTGATGGGTCTGGAATGGGATGCAAGCAACACACGTATACACAGCAAAATCCCCTTGAGTGTTCATTTATCCATGTTTTACTGAGAGTGTACAAAACGTGTTTTTGTTTTATGTCATTATGTTCGATCTGTGTCTTAATATCTTAATGTTTTTTTTTGTAAAAAAAAAATTGTATTGCCCTGCTGTTGAAATGTGTTATACAAATAAACTTGCCTTGACTTGCCTTGAACAAAATGAACCGTTATGTGTTTGTACTGTAACTTTTAAGGCCGCTCCACACCAATGATTCGCCATGCAACTCCTTGCAACACGCAACTACTTGCAACCATTATCCCCAATGGCAGTTGCCACGAGTTGCATTGGTGCTGTTGACCTTAAAACTGTTTGTTCTTCTGGCCGAGTCTCCGACGCAATTGATTGAGATAATTTTGTAATTAAAGAAAGCTTCTGTGCTTTATTAACTACACACACTAACAACAACGTTGCTGGGTGTACTGCTTGCATTGTGTTGAATCACACCGAATCGCATCGTATCGCATTGTCCAGAATTGAATCGCCATCTAATCGTTATCAAATCGCATGGAATCGGGAACATGCTTAATTGATGCGGTTTGGCCGCGGTTTGGCCAAAGAATGTACAACAACATCTGTACACTCTCTGAGTTAAAGGGGGATTTTGCCGATTCTGAACCTAAATCCCATTGTTCTGATGTAAGGAGGTGCGTGGGGGGGAAACATATGGGCCATATTTTTGCCGGGGCCTTACCCATTAATTATCTCTAAACTGCTTTGCCATTTTTTTACTATTTTTAAAAGCATTCTCCAATCGTTCAACTAGCCGATCTACATCGACACGTTGTGAGCTTGTAGATTGGCTATTTGAAAATGTTTTTAAAAATAGTACAAAATAGTAAAGAAGTTTATGGATAATGGTTAAGGCACTGGCAAAAATAGGTTCCCCTATGTAGTTTATGTTGTTTCATATCATCAGGGGTAGCCTACATCTCACATTTCGTGGGAGAAATACACAACAGTAATTTTAGTTTACTGTGTTTTACTGTATACGTATGTACGACACGACACGACACGACACGACACGACACGACACGACACGACACGACACGACACGACCAGACCAGACCAGACCAGACCAGACCCGACCCGACCCGACCCGACCCGACCCGACCCGACCCGACACGACACGACACGACACGACACGACACGACACGACACGACCAGACCAGACCCGACCCGACCCGACCCGACCCGACCCGACCCGACCCGACCCGACCCGACCCGACCCGACCCGACACGACACGACACGACACGACACGACCAGACCAGACCAGACCAGACCAGACCAGACCAGACCAGACACGACACGACCAGACACGTGTCTGGCTTAAGTAATTACAGTTCGTCCCTATTGGTGGTTTTAGTCCATGTACAACATTTGTACTCCCTAGCATGCTGTGAACTTGAGTTATGGCTGTTTAAAGGCCAGCCAATGGGAAGACAGAGGGGGCGGGGCTTCAGCAATTCATGCTCGTCCCTATTGGTGGTCTAAGTCCACATACCAAATTTGGACTTGGTGGCATGATGCAAACTGGAGTTACAGCTGTTTAAAATCCCGTGCTCATCCCGTGCTTGGGGGTCCCTGGACCCCTCTTTGATAACTTCAGCAATTCATGCTCGTCCCTATTGGTGGTCTAAGTCCACATACCATATTTGGACTTGGTGGCATGCTGCAAACTGGAGTTATAGCTGTTTAAAATCCCGTGCTCATCCCGTGCTTACACGGACATAACATACGCTGGGGGTCCCTGGACCCCTCTTTGATAAGCAGTGGCACGTGTGGCCAATGAGAGGAGAGATGGCATAGGCAATCTCCAAGTCCGTGTGTGTGTGTGTGTGTGTGTGTGTGTGTGTGTGTGTGTGTGTGTGTGTGTGTGTGTGTGTGTGTGCGTGTGTTTGTATGTGTTGCTTCTTTGCCGTGCTCATCCCGTGCTCATCCCGTGCTGATACGGACGGACGGACGGACGGACATACGGACAAAGTCAAGCTTAGAGCGGTTGGCACCGCTAAAAAAAAGTATCAATACCACCATGTAGAAATACTCTGTTACAAGTAAAAGTCCGGTATTAAAAATCTACTTGAGTAAAAGTACAAAAGTATTGGCGTCAAAATATGCTTAACTACTAAAAGTAAAAATCCTTATTATGCACAATATCCCATTTTACATGTTTCAAAATGTATAAAAATCCTTTGAAAATAGCTAATCTACAAACTTGTATGTTTCACAAAGTAACTAGTAACTACAATTTTCAAATAATTGTAGTGGAGTAAAAGTACAATATTTGCCTCTGAGATGTAGTGGAGAAGCAGTAAAAGTATTGGAAATTGGAAATACTCAAGTAAAGTACAAATACCTCAAAATTGTACTTAAGTACAATACTTGAGTACATGTACTTAATTACTTTCCACCACTGACACTTAATAACGGCTAAAGCTTCACTGTTGGGTGATTTATTTATCATTATATTTATTTTCCGCAGTGGACAGGGAGTACATTATTATCACATCGAGATTATCATGAATCACTGTAACCAGAATTAGCCATAGAAGCAGAGTCTTATAATAATAACAGTCTGTTGTTGCTTTGTTCTCTTATGGGCGTCTGGTGGAAAAGGATGAAGGAGAGCCCTATAGCATCCAACATTCGAAAAATGAAAAATAGATGACATATTTTGTTATCTTTAAAAAAAACCGTTTTGTTTTAACCCAAAAATATTCGGTTACACAGTGGCGTGCACTGACATTTTGAGGGGCAGGTGCTCAAGTAAATTATGCTTTTTTTTGTTTACTTGGTCTGCTCTTTTTTCCCTCTACACCTATACCTCTTTGCCAAAAATAGCCGATCTACAAGCCCACAATGCCTCGCAGTGCGAGGCGTTGTGGGCTTGTAGATCTGCTATTTTTAGCTAAAGTTCTCCTCAGAAAAGGGATGCTAGGTTTCGAGTGGTTATGGTAAAAAGAAAAATCATATCACAAAGATTTGCCGGACCCCCTGTAGTAACTCTGAGGACCCCCTGTTGAAGACCCCTGCTTTAAACTGAAAAAAACAAAACGTTGTTTTTTTTGTTTTTTTTTTCAAAAGGGCACTTCTGGTCAAGAGGGCAAAGGGCAGGTGCTCTAGCACCACCTAGAGTCTATCTGTGCACGTCCCTGCGGTTACACCACGTTTTTGGACCGTATGTCCAAAACGGATTCAAATTCAAAAGTATCAAAAGCAGATTGACAAGCTTGAAACGCGTCGCTTCGCAGCGTGTTTCGAGCTTGTAGATCTGCTACTGCTTTTGTGTGACACTGTAGTATGATCAAGTATAGCGTTAATTTACGAAAAAACACAAAAAGTTAGAATATGAAGATAGGAGGTTTCTGCCCTGACAACAGAGTTATGTATAGAGGGGTTTAAGTGGGTAAGGGAGAGGAAGATGCAGGATACAGGGCTGGACCGACCTGGCAACCTGTCAGGGGACGATTGATGAGTTGTATGCTAGTAGTAGAGGAAGCTATAAGCTGTGGGTTCCGAACAAGATAGTGACCATGAGCAGGTCTAATGAAGTCCCGTGTGTCGTGTCTGGTCTGGTCGTGTCTGGTCTGGTCTGGTCGTGTCTGGTCGTGTCTGGTCGTGTCTGGTCTGGTCTGGTCTGGTCGTGTCGTGTCGGGTCGTGTCGTGTCGTGTCGTGTCGTGTCGTGTCGTGTCGTGTCGTGTCGTGTCGTGTCGTGTCGTGTCGTGTCGTGTCGTGTCTGGTCTGGTCGTGTCTGGTCGTGTCTGGTCGTGTCTGGTCTGGTCTGGTCTGGTGTCGTGTCGTGCCCCCTCTGTCTGCCCATTGGCAGGGCTTTAAACAGCCACCATTCCAGTTTGCAGCATGCTACCAAGTAAAAATGTGTTAAGTGGACTCAGACCACCAATAGGGACGAACTGAAATGAGTGAAGCCCCGCCCCAAAGGCACCGCTTCCTTCACACAGGGTGTGTGTTTTTTTTTACTTGAGTAAAACATGTGAGTACTTCTTCCATCACTACTATAAGTACACACTTAAAGTACTCTAAAAGAGCGAGAATGGATATAACTGCATTTACACCCACTGTCACACACCATGAGCAGATTATTGACAGATCAAAGTGACTGTCTGCAGATATAATTAAGTTCTTGCGTGTGCTGTCCTTTGTGTTATTGTGACGACTACACGACACGTGGCTGTTTTTAAACAGCCTACAGACATGAATTAATGACAACCAGTAGCACCGATTGTGTGTGTGTGTGTGTGTGTGTGTGTGTGTGTGTGTGTGTGTGTGTGTGTGTGTGTGTGTGTGTGTGTGTGTGTGTGTGTGTGTGTGTGTGTGTGTGTGTGTGTGTGTGTGTGTGTGTGTGTGTGTGTGTGTGTGTAAAGTAACTAAGTATAAATGTATTTGAGGAATTTTTACATTACTGGAGTATTTCCATTTTTCTATACTTTTATTTTTACTCCATACATCTCAGAGGCAAATATTGTACTTTTATTCCACAATTATTTTTTTTTTTTACAACTTTAGTTTGTATGTGTGCGTGTGTGTGTGCGTGTGGATTAGCGCAGTAATAACTCAACACCATGCTTGGGATTTTAGAACAGTGGGCCTGTACAGTACATTAATTTAGAAGTTTTGTACAGCTTTACATAATTATTCTAATGACTTCACCTCAAATGTATGGAATATTTAGTTTCTTTGTGAAAACTAATTCACAAAGATTAGTTTGTAAGCCATTATGAACTAAGTTGGAATGCAGGGACAGTGTGCCTGTGTCTACTCTAATAGTACTCAACTAATTTATATAATATGAGCCGCAAATACGGGGTTCATACTTTATTATGATGTTAAGCCCTATTTTGTACTTTGTCGCATGGAAATACTGAAAATAGCTGAAAAAAATATGTACTGCAACAGGTTGTGATATTGCAGATCGGCCATTTTCACAATGTTTGAAACAAAGTTAAAGGTAGGGTAAGTGATTTTCTTTGGTTAAAATAAGTGTTAAATAGCTCTATATTCTGATAGTACTCATTGCTATAGAGTGTTTGTTCAGTATTAGGAGTCTATTGTCTCTCCAGCTCTTTATAAAACAGAAAATGCATTTTCGTTTCAGTTTCATTTCCAATTTTATCCAATCAGGATAGATAACTCAATCAGGATATAGATTAAACAAGTGAAATTGGAAGTGATGACACTAAGAAATGAGCAGGCAAAATTGGAACTGGAACACTATAAAAATGAAGCTTAAAAATGGGTACTTTCTCCTGATTGGCTGAGATTTTGACACCTACCGGAAAATGTATTTTCTGTTTATTAAAGAGCTGGAGAGACGGGGAGACATCTGTTACTGAACAAACACTCTATAGCAATGATTACTATCAGAATATAGTGCTTTAACCTTTTAACAAAATACTTTTTGTTTTAACCAAAAAATATCACTTACCCTACCTTTAAATGATTAATGATATATTATTAGATTCCATTGTCTTGAAGTGTACAGTACATTCATTAACTACAACAACAGACTAAGAGGAAAGTGGAAATTAGCATAGTGTAAGTTAGCCCTCCTCATCAGCTGTAGAGCAGCTGTTAGCATCATGAGTCACGGGGTCAATGCGTGTGGTTATAGCAGTACAGGCTGATACACATCAACTTCATTATTTAATTCAAAACAAGGCGGTAGCTAAAGTGAAACGATAACCACATCACAAAGTCCACCAGGAATTCGCTTGATCAGCGCTGCACGGCCGCATAATACAATCTACATGCTGTCGTGTCTTTGTTGTCGTTTTTTTTTTCCACATTTAAAAAGTGTTTGTTTAGTTGGAAATAACTCATTTTAATAGCCTAAAAAAAGTTGCCAAACAACCTCCCCGGTGATGCATGCCGCAATATGTTTGTTATACTTTCACACGAGCAATTAAAGGCGTTGTTTGTTTGAGAGAAAAAGGAGCCTTGTGTTTTCAGTTGATTACGGGGCTGCTTTTGTGGGCACGGCGGGGGGTACGTCCGCTAGTGGACGCCCGCGCGGACCCCCGCGGGGCTGCCTCGTATGATTGATTATGTTCTGACTTTGAAGCGACGAAGTGACACTTGTGTGCACATGGAGAGATTGGGCATTCACACGTGCGTGCGTGCGCGCGCCCACACACACACACACACACACACACACACACACACACACACACACACACACACACACACACACACACACACACACACACACACACACACACACACACACACACACACACATAGGTATTTGTCTGCTGTCATGTTGTTTGAAGTCCTTTGTTTGTGTTCATGTCTAGAGAGATATGAGATCACAAGCGTTGCTGACAGGCAGTTTTTGTTGTTGTTTGTTCTTCAGTTTGTCTGCTGAAGACAAGGACACTTAACATCCTTTCTGGTGACAAATGTATCTCAGCTCTGTGACAATGAAGGAGTGTGCAACTTTTAAAAGAAACAGAGCATCAGAATAGCGTATTTTTAGATCATTTACACGCCTCCCATGCTCTTTCTGTGAATAGACCTGATGAAATTAAAGTTCACATGACGTAGGTTGGAGTCTCGTCTTGGGGAATGATGCTGATTGTATCTGTTTGCTTTATTAAAGAGGCAGTTTTTCACCCGACGCATCGTGTACAGGCAGCACGCCAGGCCCTACAGTGGCTGGGCGGGAAGGAAATGATGCAAAACGCAGCCGTAGCTGAGTGGGTAGAGAGAGGTCGTCTGGTAACAATCAGAAGGTTTCCAGTTTGAACCCCTGGTCCGTCCACTAAAGTTTCGGCCTCCTCCGTCCTCCAGCGTGAACCAGAAATCACTCGTGTTCCAGGAGCCGAGAGCAAGGAGAGACCAGGCTCCCCAAGCCACTTGGACTGCGGCTCAGTAACTGAATATCAATATGACCCGGACCGTCCGTGCACTTAGGATCCAATGCCTGACAGCACATCGCAGGTTCGAGTCCCGTTCCCGATGGTTCTTGCTGCATGTCTCTCCCCATATCTCTCTCCCTGTTTCCTGTCCATCTCCACTTATAGACTATCAATAAACCCCCCCCCCCAAAAAAAAAAAATAGAGAGAGAATACATCAATATGTATCCATCATGTCACCTTTGCTGAAGTTGTTTCGTTGGAATGCATGACAATGTTTCCTTATTTTTCCTCCCGTGACGTAAAACTTCTCCACCACCACATGACAGCCCTCTGGGGTGATCTAGGGCATTGGTTCTCAAACTTTTTCATGTCAAGGACCCCCAAATTGAGACTTATTAGCCCGCGGACACCCATTTCAAAAGATATGCCAGGGACTCCCATAACAGAGAAGATTGTTTACGGCTCTAGCAGTGATTCTCAACCATTTTAATTTCAAGGACCCCCAGTTTGACATGCATTAGGCTGCGAACCCCAATTTAATGGCATTTCTATCTCTGGGACCCAAATTGTATTATAAAATCAATGTTAATGTAACTCTGAGAGTGTACAAATGGAACCAAATGGACCCTAACGGGTCCATTTGGTTCCATTTGTACACTCTCAGAGTTACAGACCCCTAAGGGTCCATTTGGTGCCTAATCTATCATTTAATTGGGTACCCCCTGGAACTCCCTGAAGGACCACTGGTGGTCCCCGGACCACTGGTTGAAAACCACTGATCTAGGGATCCAGCAGTGTGAAAAATCGTATGAGTGATTGCCATCACTTCAACAGGACCGTGACTGAGCGAGGAGCGTTCCCATTCCTTAAACCCGATCGATTCCTCGCCTGTCCTCGCCTCTCGTGACCATCTGAGCAGCCGTCAGCTGGGTGAAGCTGAGACTGAATTTCACCCCGTGGGAAGCTGACTGCCCATTCTTGCAGGAGAGGCTTTTATGACTATAGGCGCCCCAGTCAGAACAAGTCTCCTGTGCTTCCATAGCAAAAATCTAATTTCCTGTTGTGTGAGTGCAAACTGCTTTGTTTCCAGTCCCACTCAGAGAAAAGACTGAGATGACTGAACCTGATACCATTGTGTGAATTTAAAACTGCTATCCGGAACGTATTTTAATGGAGAAAAGAAAAAGAAGTATGGTAGAGTATGTTGAATACAAAATAACTAATACATCTGCAGTGGTTGGACATGGTCTCCACTACTCCCTTCCATTAAGACATTCAGAGACAAGTAGTACTGCCTGGAGCTCATATATCTCCCCTGGCCAAGTGGGTATTGCCTCTTGGCTGAAATTTGGTCTCGATCATGCGCCTGGGATCGGGGGTATAGGACACAAAGGTGATGGATCGGCTATTTTCGGCATAGATTGTTTTACAAAAGAGAAAAGGTGATATTGCCTCTCTCTCTCTATGTGTGGTAGGTACTTGGCTGGGTTCAGAGAGAGAGAGAGAGAGAGTGTGTTGCTGCAGCATTTCAGCGAGACACTTAGATGCATCACTTGGCCTAAATCCCCAATAATCAGACGGTCAATGACAGGCTATCATGGCGGACTAATGGGAAAGGCTCAACACTCCTTCATATACACTTCCTTTATAGGATTGTGTTTCACTGTCTTATGTCTGACAAGCTCAATGTATTTGCCATAATTACAACCAAATACTATGTCTTTGAACCACTATTTTATGCTCCGTCATACAACAGTGTCACTCAAAAGTATAGTAAAAACTACCTCAGCTATTTGAGCTATTTCTGAATATTTTTTTATTCCCAAAATAGGGATGCCAGGTTGAAAGAGGCTGGTGAGGGAAGATGCATTCCAAAACGGCGATTCATGATGAATACAAATCACAATTTTATGGATCAAATTAAAGCCACATGATGAGTCATCACGTTGTAATTTGCAATGTTAAACCCACAATCAATCCTCCAGTTCAAGGCAACACAGAAAGGGGGGAACTTTTTTCTTATTTCCACACAACTCCTTTATGCTATATTAATGACATAGTTAAATATTGAAAATGGGTGAATTTCCCCTTTAAGTGCTGGTGCTTTGCTTGCACTTAAACCCCCCCCCCCCCCCCCCCCCCTCCATCCTCTGACAACTCTGTTAGTTTCTCGCTCCTCTCTTCTTCCCCTCCCTCTGCAGTTCTGACACTCTTTGGGGAGAAGATCCATATTTAATCCTTTAAGACCGGGAAAGCATCCTTTAGCTTTAGCTCATAGCGCAGCACCGAGTGTCGTGCTGTGAGCTTGTAGATCTGCTTTTTTTTTTTTTTGAAAAATCGTGAAAAGTTGCGCAAATCTTTGAACATATATAAATATATATATTTTTAAAGCCACCATTTTAACTCCAATATTTGCTTCTGGGGGTCTTTTTAGATGGGGTTCCGCAGCCAAATACATATCATTTTGGGGGTCCTTGACATGGAAAAGTTGGAGCACCACTGATATAGCAACATACTGTTAGGATTTAGAAAACATTTTTAGATATGTATTTGGCCCCATCTCAACACCCATCTCAAAATATTTTATTCCAGGGACCCCCCGGAAGCAAAGATTTGAGTTACAAATGTTCGCTTTAAAAATATATTTATATTCAAAGATTTGCACAAATCTTCACGATCTTTCAAAAAATAGCAGATCTACAAGCTCATAGCGCGGCACTCAGTGCCGCGCTATGAGCTTGTAGATCTGATATTTTTTGAATATCCCAAAGAAATCTAAAAATGACACAAATGCGTTCCCCGGATTGAGTGTGTTAATGACCCAGCAGCAGATGCATGGAAATGGGCCATTCTGTTGAACCGGGCCCTACACCTAAAGCTAGCTTCTTTTTCCGTGCTACAAAGACACAGTAGGAAGAAGACAGCGAATCTGTTTTGCATCCAATCCATTTCCCACAGGAGATGAGCTAGCTCAAGTTTTCAAATGGGCCTCTGTGACTATATGAATCCAAAACAGCCAAGGAGGTCAGACTCAGGGATTTTCAGCGAAGGGGTCTGGTGTAGAGGGAAAAAAGAGCAGACCAAGTACAGAGCCAAAGGTCAAGTTTACAAAGTATTGAGGATTTAAACATTTAATGTCTAAAAAAATACACATTTTAACGTGAATCCAATTATTAATAGAAAAGATAATTTGTAAACAAACAAACAAAACATTAATTTACACAACACTGATGATAGTGCTGTCAAACAAGTCAATGAAGCATTCTATGAAATCTATGAAAAAGTTTAATCTGCAACACATTATATTACAACATGTAGTGGGGGTCCCTGCTCTCTCTCAGCTAAGGGGTCCTTGGCCTGAAAAGACGTTGAAGACCCCTGTGCTTGCTAGCTAACGTCTATGTCATTGGTTTTCAAAGTGCCTTGGGGGGCAAAGTGCCCTTTATCCATATTTTATGCTTTAGGCTATTTTTGAAAAATCTTGAAAATGTGTTTTTTTAAAGGTGAAACCATTTTTAAAGGTGAAAACATTTTGAACTCAAATATTTGCTTCTGGGGGTCCCTGGCACAACACATTTTCAGGTGGGGGTCCGCGGCCACATACATATCAATTCGTGGGTCCTTGACATGAAAAAGTTTGAGAAACACTGGTTTACGTTACTGTCATCTGACTGCACGTCATTGGTTGCCAAATGTGGCACTGTTATGTAAATAATATTTGAAAACAAAAACACAAAGAAACGTTCATGGGAGTCTCAAATTAGTTTCTATGTCCTATCTTGTTAATATCTTATGAAAATGGCTGGCATGAGTGTGTGAAATACTGTATAAATGGCTCAGCTTGTTGAAACCTAATTTATTCAGCTCACAGCTGTGAGTCTTTATCAATTGTGAGCCTGCATAATGACACCCTTATCGCTTTATTCCTTTCATTTGGAGCCGGCCGTGCGTGTGTGTGTGCGCGCGCGTGTGTGTGTGTGTGTGTGATATAGTGCACCAAATGGCCACACGCACGCACGCACGCGTGTGGCCATTTGGTGCACTATATCTGATCTCCATCTCATTGTGAGAACATTGATAATGTGGATGGACACTTTGCCTTTTCAGCACATAACTAGATGATAATGATGACCACTTTGATTGTGGAAATTTAGCAGTTATCTACAAGCTCACAACCCTTTGTGATGCAATGCCTTGTGAGCTTGCAGATCGGCTATTTTCACTATTTTTGAATCTATAGTGCGTAAAATGGTTAAATGTAAAACTTTTTGTAGCTTGTAGATCGGCTATTTTCAGCGAAGATATTGAACGTAGAGTGAAAACAGAAAATACACTGTATAGAGCCCTGCGTAATGTTTTGTACTTAGTTACTTTACACCACTGCTGAACAAACACTCTGCATTGTCTGCAATGATATGAATATAGAACTTTAATTTTCAACAACAACTACTACAACAACAACAGCAAAACTTCTTAAAATATCACTCACACCCCTTTGAATTAACATTAAGAACGTGCAAGGTAATTTGTAAGATATACGATGGCGTTATAAACTTTCACGATTTAATTTAGTCTGTTTACTCATTTAATTCCATTTCACCAGCCAGACCCCCTAATCAACCGTTTTAGAATGACTTGGTCTTTTGATGTGGTTCTATTGATTACGTTATTGCCCCATGTACCCACTGTGTGTAAAATGTCTTGAAAATCAGACGGCAGGGCATTGAAACCCAATTCCCATCACAGCTTGACGCCGCCTCGGGGCTCTCAGCGTGTTTGTAATGACTCATGGTGGAGTCATATTCAGCTGTGAGTGATTTAAAGCACTCTAAAAACACTGTGTCCCCAGGCCCGGCATGTTCTGTTCAAGGTTAACGCGGTATAAACGCTCACATCCAAACATTTAACCACATGAACCTTGTTCATGTCATAATAATACGTTCGGTGAAAATGGATGAGCGTTTGGCATGCGTTGCGTGGTGATGGCGCGTTGTGAGTTTGTAGATCTGCTATTTTTTTGGGGCGACGAGATTTGGTGTTTGAGAGACAAAAAGGAGGGACAAAAAGGAGGGGCCAAGTACAGACGCCTGGGGGACCCCGGTCAACAAAGTAAACAGGGTTTAAGTAGTTAAGTCCCAAGGCTATATGTCATAGTCATGTGGCCCATAGGTCAAGAGCCTATCTCTCCTGTTTCTGTAGCGTGAGGCGGCTTGATGTACAAGTACACCCCCTGGACATGATGCTAGTGTACTGAAGGGACTTACCCCCCAATCCAGCCCTTGATTCTGAGTGCCAAGCAAGGAGGCACTTGGGTACCATTTTCATAGTCTTTGGCAGTGGTGTAAAGTAACTAAGTACATTAACTCAAGTACTGTACTTGCATCCCAACACGTTGTGAGCTTGTAGATCTTCTATTTTCAAACATTTTAGTACTTTTACTTTTGGTACTTTAAGTACATTTTGATGCCAATACTTTTGCACTTTTAATCAAGTATTGATACCAGTATTGATACTTTTACTAAAGAATTTGAGTACTCTTTCCACCACTGGTCTTTGGTATTATTACTAAGCTGGGAATTGATCCCCGACCCCCCAAAATTCAAGTCAGGCAGTCTAACCTGAGGCTGTATTTATTTATTTATGGTTAAGTAGGCATTTATTTATT
This sequence comes from Gymnoscopelus microlampas, assembly GCF_963454915.1. Taxonomy (NCBI): domain Eukaryota; kingdom Metazoa; phylum Chordata; class Actinopteri; order Myctophiformes; family Myctophidae; genus Gymnoscopelus; species Gymnoscopelus microlampas. Next base: position 10,275,265 of record NC_139943.1, on the reverse strand, counting down.
TCCCCCCTATATTTGTCTAGTGTTGAATACATAATTTTGCCTGTTAATATCACATTGATCAGTCTCAATGAACTTTTTACGCTTTTAGGTGTGATCTGGTTTAATTTGAATGGCTTTAATTGCATCTATACGTTATATCCCCGTATCGATATGGTGTAAAAACATCTAATTAAGCGCTAACAGGCCTGTCGGACCTGCTTGGTATGCAGCGATGAGGAAGGGGCAATAAACTGCCTCGTTGCAGCTAGGTGACCTGCACCTGAGGGCATTCTGCCAATACAAAGGCTGAAATCTCATTCGTTGTGGAGCACCGATTCGTGTCCATTACTCGCCCCTCACCTGCGGAACATGACAGCTTGACTGAGACGACCCCCAACGTGCGGACCCAAAAAACGCCAGTGGTGTAAAGTAACTAAGTACATTTACTCAAGTACTGTACTTAAGTACAATATTTAGGTACTTTTACTTTACTGGAGTGTTTCCAATTGTCTATTCACCTGTTTCCTAGGCTGTGTGTTTTTCACTTCCTGTCGATTTCATTGGATATCATTGGTCATCTGACCACTTTCATTGGATTTCATTGGATTACATCGACAGGAAGTGGAAAACACACAGCCTAGGAAACAGGTGAATAGTTTTATTTCTACTCCACTACATCTCAGAGGCAAATATTGTACTTTTACTCCACTACAATTATTTTAAACTGTAGTTACTTTGCAGATATAAATTATTACGTTATAAAACATACATTAACCACTTTAGCCCTATTTTATTCCTAGGCTATTTGAAAATAGCCGATCAACAAGCTCACAACGCGTCGCATCGCGTCTACTATTTTCAAACATTTTAGTACTTTTGTACTTTTGGTACTTTAAGTACATTTTGATACCAATACTTTTGTACTTTTACTGTATTTTAATTCAGGATTTTTACTTGTAACAGAGTACTTCTAAATTGCAGTATTGATACTTTTACTTAAGTAAAACATTTGAGTACTCCACCACTGCCCAAAAACACTGCACCTTTTGCCAACTTTCCATCAACGCGCGAGGCCGGTGTGACCTGATTCATTATCACAGGGGTCTCAAGCACCAGCCGCGAGGGAGAGAGGACCAGGGTGAAGACAGGATGACAAAGGAGAGGATGAACAAAAGGGCTAACAGACAGGTCTTGGTACACAGAGGGGAGGATCGCTGCAGATGGATGGATAGACTCAGGGCAAGAGTCCAAGAGAAAGAGAGTTTCCGGCAATTATGCAGCTTTGTTGCACTTTTTGACAAAATATTGGTCGAAACCAGTGGCGTAAAATAACTAAGTAAATGTACTTAAGTACTGTACTTAAGTATTATTTTGAGCTATTTGCACTTTACTTGAGTATTTCCATTTTTCAGTACTTTTACTTCTACTCCACTACATCTCAGAGGCAAATATTGTACTTTTACTCCACTACAATTATTTGACAACTTTAGTTACTTTGTAGATTTTGATTACTATTACAAAACCACTTCAGCCCTATGCATTTCAGCCATTTGAAAATAGCCGATATACAAGCTCACAATGCGTCGCAATGTGACGCATTGTGAGCTTTGTAGATCTGCTATTTTCAAAAGATTTTTATACATTTGAAAACTTGTGAAATGGGACATTTTGCATAATGAGTGCTTTTACTTCGGTACTTGGCAGTATTGATACTTTTACTTAAGCAAAGAATGTGAGTACTTTTTCCATCACATGTCAAATCATCGATAATCTGTGGTCTCTAGGACAGTGGTTCTCAAACTTTTTCATGTCAAAGACCCCCAAATTGACACTTATTAGCCCGCGGACCCCCATTTCAAAAGATGTGCCAGGGACCCCGATAAGAGAATATGTTTTACGGCTCTAGCAGTGATTCTCAACCATTTTAATTTCAAGGACCACCAGTTTGACATGCATTAGGGCTACAGACCCCCATTTAATGGCATCTCTATCACTTGGACCGCAATTTATATTGTAAAATCAATGTCAATTTAACTCTCAGAGTTACAGACCCATAAGGGTCCATTTGGTGCCTAATCTATCATTTAGCTGGGGACCCCCTGGAAGTCCCTCAAGGACCCCTGGGGGTCCTCGGACCCCACTTTGAGAACCAATGCTCTAGGACTATGAAATCGGCATTGGACATACAAATCTGGCATCGGGCCGGGCTCTATACAGAGAATGGATGGAAGAGAGCAGGCAGTAGTCCAGGAGAAAGAGGGGAGAGTCAAGTGTGCACAAATGTAATCAAACTTTACTTTAGCCATGTGCAAAACAAATGAGTGTGGATTGTGTCACGTCATTGAAATCTGTGATTACTGTGTCTGGCCATCAGTAAGAATGGTTCAGCTAATTTTGTCACAGCCTGTGGTGTTCCATCTGTGCATCTTAATTGGCTGCTATTAATGTTTTCCCTAGCGTCACTGTACTGCCCAATGCAGGAAGAACAGCTACGTCACACATTCTGAGACCTGCTTTCAGCAGAGCTATAAGAACAGCTATACCAAGCTGTGAAACAAGACAACACATTCTTTTTTTAAACAGTAATTTCTTGGCAATTTCCTGCTTTACTGTAGATAAGACACAATAGACAGACAGACAGACAGACAGACACAGACACACAGAGAGAGATAGAAAGAGAGAGAGAGAGAGAGAGAGAGAGACCAACTTGGAATGAAACCAGGGAAGTCATGATTATGTGATGATGAACGCTCTGACTTATGACCCTACGTGGGAATGGCCTGTGAACAACACATTTAGCAGCTCTATAGTGGTGAGGCTCCAAGGATGTCAGTGCCCCCCCCCTCCCCCCGTTTGGTCCAAAACAACCAATTGGTTCGCTTGATATGGAATTTGCTGTGCATCTTCGTGCTCCCCAGACGATGGCCCCCTATACTGATTTTGGTGACCCCGCAGCTTTTCCTCTAGTGCAGTGGTTCTCAACCAGAGGTCCGGGGACCACCGTTGGTCCTTGAGGGCGTTCCAGGGGGTCCCCAGACAAATTAATAGTTAGGAACCAAATGGACCCTTGTGTGTCTGTAAGAGTGTACACATGGAACCAAATGGACCCTAACGGGTCCATTTGGTTCCATTTGTACACTCTCAGAGTTAAATGAACACTGATGATGATGATGATGATACTACAGTGTAGATTGGGACCCCCAAGAAATCCAAATGGTTGAGTCCCTGGCATATCTTTTCAAATGAGGATCCCTGGGCTAATTATGTGTCAATATGGGGATCCTTGACGCGAAAAAGGTTTTAAAACCACTGCTCTAGTGCGGGGTCATTTGCCCAAAATGTCCACTTGCACACAGGATGAGTCAAAATCCAAACGGGAGGATTGCAAGATGAACCCATCGTCGTCTAAATAGGGCCATGAATTTATTATAACTTAAATTCACTAACCAAGACCGTACCTCAAACATGCCTGCCGTGTCTGTCCCCAACGATTTAAGCTTGCCTAGTCCCTTTCTCCCTCATCTCATCTGACACTTGATCCACACTCAGCCTTCACCCCCCCCCCCCCCACACACACACACACATCCTCAATGCTACGTGCTTAATAAACCAAAACTAAGCTTGATCTTTGTAATAGTGAACCTGACAACATGAGACTACGAAATAATCCTCAAACCTGTTTTGACAGAAGAGAGAGAGAGAGAGGGAGAGCCACTGACGCAAGTATTGATGGGCTGGTGGTGCAGGGAGGTCGCCTGGGTCCTGCTGCCGCAGCGTAGCACGATAAGATCTCCCTCTGCCTCCTCCTTCCAGAGCCCTCCTGAGCTTTAAAACTCGAGATGACAGAAGGTGATGGAGAGAGAACCTGATTACACATTTTTACGGGGCCAGGCTTCCAGCATGGACCCGTATTGTTATTCGCATTATTCCATTTCTTCTTCTTCTGCCGTTTTTGCCAGTTCTGGCTGAACCGTGCATACGCTTTTTATGAAACTCGGCCATATGATAGATGGTCATGAAAAACGATCAAAAAATAAATCTCACAATCTTTCGTCAAAAGGTGGCGCTATAGCACTCAGTTTAAAATGCCAACTTTGAACAGGTACAACTCATGCCGTGTTTGACCTACAGCCATGAAACTTCTATGCACACATGCGTCTCCTCATGCCTAACAACTTTCACCCTCTGACTTTTGACCTCTGACCTTTAGATCTCCCACCATTTCGAATTATATGAAAAACAGTTAAAACCTATCTCCTCCTGGGATTTTTGAGTAATCTGCACGAAACTTTTTACACATGAACTTTGGACCTATGCCAAAAAACGTTTGCAAAATATTTTCCATAAGTGAAAAAATGAAGCTTTAATGAGCCAATGAATATTGCAGTTTTATGACAATTATTCATCTGCCCCTAACACATACATGCAGACTTACCATTCTTTGAAACTTTGCAGAAATGTAAAGGGCCATTCCAAGTATCACTGAAACCAATCTTACTCCAATTGGTCAAACGGGGGCGCTATAGCATTTTTTTGAAAATGCAAACTTTAAACAGGCAAAAGTCATGCCTCGTTTGGCCGACAGCCATTAGACCTGCTTACACATGTGCCTTGACTAATGAGGAACACATCTATCACGTTGACCAGTAAGCACCGCCCTTATATTGTCCGCAATCTTGAGCAGTTTGAAAAACACTTAAACCCAGGATTTTTCTGCTATTTGCGTGAAACTGTATCATCTGTGTGATCTCCTTTCACAAGTTCTTGTCTGTTGGTGGCTTCTCGCTTAAATGTGTGCCCCACAACCTGAAGGTCACCAGTTCAAGCCTCACTTGGTGCAGACTTCATCTAAGTTGCATTTCACACAACATGACTATCAATGAATACATCTGCAATTGTTAAAGATAACATGAAATACTTAATTGAGTGTTTTTTACATACTTCATAGTGAAAATAGCTGATCTACAATCTCACAACTTTTCAGATAGCAATGAGAGTATGTTTTTTTCAATGTATAACATACTTCATTGTGAAAATAGCCGATGTACAATCTGACAACTTTTAATGGTTTGTGAGCTTGTAGATCGGCTACTTTCACTAGTTTTGGTTCTGAGGAGATGTACAATTTCTTCATTGGTAAATGGTTTGTGAACGAGTGATCTTTGTGTTAGTGAAACAGGGGCTTGGGTCATGACAGAAGGCAAGAGTTTGTGATCCTCAACAGACAATATCAGCCTGGACAAGGCTATAGCACTATAGGGAGTGTTGCAGCTACCTAAGAGTGCCTCACGATCGCAAGGTTGCCGGTTCAAGCCTCACTTGATGCAGACTCATTTAAGTTGAATTGCAAAAAACATGACTCAATCTATTCCGTTTCCATGGCTCTCTCTCTCTCTTCAATCTATTCCGTTTCTATCTTCAATCTGTTCCGTTTCCATGTCTCTCTCTCTGTCTCTTCAATCTATTCCGTTTCTATCTTCAATCTATTCCGTTTCCATGTCTCTCTCTCTGTCTCTTCAATCTATTCCGTCTCTCTCTCTCTCTCTCTCTCTCTCTCTCTCTCTCTCTCTCTCTCTCTCTCTCTCTCTCTCTCTCTCTCTCTCTCTCTCTCTCTCTCTCTCTCTCTCTCTCTCTCTCTCTCTCTCTCTCTCTCTCTCTCTCTCTCTCTCTCTCTCTCTCTCTCTCTCTCTCTCTCTCTCTCTCTCTGAGGGTCGGCCATAGCTGAGTGGTTAGTGAGCCCGCCTAGGGAGCTAGAGGCTCTGGTTGATCCAGGTACGATTCCAGGCCAGGTCAGCAAATGTGTCGATGAAAAGAAATTTGTCCCTGAGCAAGACTCTTAACCCCTAATTGCTCACAGGCCCTCATTGGAAACAAGACCGCAAGGACTTTCATGAACTGACCTGTTAAAGGAATTATCATTTCTCTTTCTCTCTCCTGGCCCCGTATTATCGCTGCTTGCAGCTATATTTTAAATTCAGATCGGGCCATCTGATGTACCGAAGGAGGGCCTGCAGAGGATATGCTGGATGTCTGCCTGTCCTTGGCCCTCCTGGCTGGCTGGCTGTCTGCCGGTGTACGGTAGATACACAGGTTTTATATAACGTTGTCATTCTGACATTCGATTCGCCAAGATGACATTGACTCGGCTCAAAAGCGGCAACAACCCGGGGAGATGAAGTCATTAGATTGTGGTATTCTCACTGAAAAAAAGACACATTCCTTTGAAATCCATTTAGAGCAGGGGTCTTCAACAGGGGGTCCGGTTACTACAGGGGGTCCGCCAAATCTTTGTGTGATATGATTTTTTTTTACATTGACCACTTGAACCCTAGCATCCCTTTTCTGAGGAGAACTTAAGCCAAAAATAGCAGATCTACAAGCTCACAACGCCTCGCAGCGCGAGGCGTTGTGAGCTTGTAGATCTGCTATTTTTGGCAAAGAGTTATAGGTGTAGATGGAAAAAAGAGCAGCAAATGTTTATCTGAAACACAATTGTATACAATATAGAGGGGGTCCCTGCTTCACATCTCTCTCAGCTAGGGGGTCCTTGGCCTAAAAACGTTGAAGGCCCCTGATTTAGAGAGCTTCTGTTCATTTAAATCCTGCTGATTTTATCAACAGTTACTTTTCAAGCATGGTTTCTGGAAATGTTGTTCTTATGTTGAAAAGGCTTTCAACTTTTGTGAAATTTTAAAATGTTTTTATTTATTAGTATTATTTTTTTGTTACTGCCATCTGTTTCTCCACTTTTTTGTTCTTCCTCGCAGACAGTATGTGTGTCCCCAGCAGAGACATAGGCTTTCCAATGAATGGCTGATCGTCCATCACAAGGTATCAAGACGACATTCCAGGCCGTTTCTAACCCCTTAAATCTGATCTCGGCATCGTGAGCTCCAATGGATAAAAGCCCCGTTCCTCCCAGACACTGACAGTTCGTTCTCATAAAAGGACAAAAATGCACCCGATGAATCAAGTCGCTCCCAAGGACACCTGGCCTCAAATGGCTAAAAATAAGCTGGTATTTCCTGGGCCGGTGACAGTTTAAGGCCATCTTGGTTCCAACAAGGTGAGGTGCGTTTTTTGGCTGGGCATTGGGAAGTTAAAATGATATGGATGTCGCACATTATGGTCTCAAAGCAGGGAGAGTTATTGGAAAGGTTTCTGTATGGCTTGTACTGTCACTAACTCTTGTAGACGTTTGTGTGATAGGCAAAGTAGCGTTACAAAACTGTTCCATGCCAATGATCCCCAAATAGCCATAGCCATTCGTTCTTGGATCGTGTAAGTATTTTCCGTTGACAAAACCTCTATTGAATATAATAATGTCACACCGCTGTGCCACTTGGACTGAGCTCGTCATTCATACATGACTAAATACACACAAGGGACAGAGCTCCTCAAAAAGTTTAACCACTTACGGCAGTGGTTCTCAAAGTTTTTCATGCCAAAATGATATGTATTTGGCCGCGGACCCCCATCTCAAATATTTTGTTCCAGGGACCCCCAGAAGCAAAGCTTTGATTTACAAATGTTCACTTAGAAATATATATATTCAAAGGTTTGCACACATTTTCTGAATTTTTCGAAAATAGCAGATCTACAAGCTCATAGCGCGGCACTCGGTGCCACGCTATGAGCTTGTATATCTGCTATTTTTGAATAGCCAAAGTATAAAAGGTTAAAATTATTTTTGATGCTATATTAACACATTAAGCTGGGGACCCCCTGGAAGCCCCCCAAGGACCCCTGGGGGTCCCAGGGGTCCGGACCCCACCTCTACACTAGGTCTGCTCGTATTTCCGTCTTCACCAAATCTACACGGCGAAAATAGCGGATCTGCAAGATCACAATGCGTTGCAAATTTGGACCCTACTCCTTTGGGGTATTTCTTTTGGCACTGTACATTTGCACATACATGACATTCGTCGTCTGCATTCACCCATCCTAACTATTAGCAGCAGTAGGCGCTATACGAGGGCAGCGCCTGGGGAGCAGTTAGGGGTTGAGTCTTGAGTGTCTTGCTCAAGGACACTTCGACACACAGACCAGTGCCAGGGTGCGAACCGAGGGACTTCTTGCCTCTCTTCTCTACCCATTCAGCTATGGCTGCCCCTCACGTGTGAGCTTGTAGATTGGCTGTTTTTGCCATGTTCGCCCTCCAGGGTTCTTCTGGTTAACCCATTAAGACCGGGAAAACATCTGTCATTTTAGGATATCTTTGGCTATTCAAAAATAGCAGATCTACAAGCTCATAGTGCGGCACCGAGTGCAGTGCTATGAGCTTGTAGATCTGCTATTTTTGAAAAATCTTGAACATTTGTGCGAATATTTGAATAAATATAGATATTTTAAAGGGAACATTGGTAACTCAAATCTTTGCTTCATGGGGGTCCCTGAAGCAACTTATTTTGAGATGGGGTCCGTGGCCAAATACATATAATTTTGGGGGTCTGTGACATGAAAAAGTTTGAGAACCACTGATATTATAGCAACATAGGTTTTTCAGAAAGCTATTTTGATTTAGAAGACATTTGTAGAATCCCCAAGCAAAGATTTTAGTTAAAAATGTTATCTTTAAAAAAGAAATAGCAGATCTACAAGCTCGTAACGTGGCACTCGGTGCAGCGCTATGAGCTTTTAGATCTGCTATTTTTTAATAGCCAAAGAAATCAAAAAATGACACACAGATGCGTTCCCGGTCATAATGGGTTAAGGCAGTTCTGCATATCTTCCTTGCTGCTGCTTCTTTGACATACGTACCTGTACACACTCACACAGTTAAGTACTCCTCATATGCGAGCTGTGTCATCATTACCCTTCCAGACAGCCACTTTCCGTTCTCTCGCTGTGATGGCTTCTGTGCCACTTTTGTCATCGTGGCATTAATTGGCTCGCCCGCCGGCGCCTGGCACCCGCCAGGCAGGTGTGGCTCTGGGAGGGAGGGAGGGCTTTAATGTACATTGAGACGTCTCAGTGTTGTCATTCGACAGGACGGAGTCACCGTCTGGCACTGAGGACACGTCAAACTGCTGAGAATTTCCCCTCCACTATGCAGCAGAACGCCTTGCATACACAGACACCTGCAGGCACTCCCTCGTGCACACACACACACACACACACACACACACACACACACACACACACACACACACACACACACACACACACACACACACACACACACACACACAATGGTGGAAAGTAATTTTGAGGTACATTTACTTATATCCATTTTTTAATACTTTAAACTTCTATTCCGCTAGCCTACATTGCAGATTCAAATTTGTACTTTTTACTCCACTACAATTATTCGACAGCTTTAGTTGCTATAGTTACTTTGCAGATTTCGATTATTAGCATGCACTTTTTTATGCCCTATTTTATACTTTGGCTATTCGGGAAAAATAAAAATCTACAAGCTCACAACGGGTCGCATTGCGAGGGTAGGCCAGCTTTGGTACTGTAAGTATGTGTTGATGCCATTACTTTTGTACTTTTACGCAAGTCAGATTACGAATACAGGACTTTTACTCGTAACAGAGTGTTTTTTAATATTGTGGTATAGATGCTTTTACTAAAGTAAAACATCTGGGTATACTTCTTCCACCACTTTACACTCACACACGCACACACGCACACACACACACACACACACACACACACACACACACACACACACACACACACACACACACACACACACACACACACACACACACACACACACACACACACACACACACACACACACACACACACAAGGTTGAATCCATTGATCCATCAAATGGAGAAATGTCACTGTACGTGGCTTGTACCCTGCCTGCCACAGATCTGTTCATTGACATTGTTTTGTATCGGCTCAGGAGACACTTCCCAGCATGGCTTCGGGCGCAAAACACATTGTTTCATCGTTGTCTTATTAAGTTATTTGTTATGGGGAATGTGTTGGGGCTTTGTTATGCTGCTTTATTATAAAACAGATCGTTCCCGTCCTTGATTAAGACTGACTGAGCAGCTGCGTTCAAAGCCGTTGTAAAATGCTCCATAAACACACACCTGTGCCTGCATTACATCAGTACTACTGCATTTAATTGCTTCAAAATGGCCGCTTTTGTTGTGAATTTTAGTTGAGTTATAAACTATGTTAAATAGCAGAAATAATAGATCTATTTACACCGTCTTACGGCAAAATGTCTAAATAGAAATGTAGGTAAACCACACAGTTGGGTTAGTTATATTGTATTAACTCACACTACCACAGATTGCTCAAAATAACATTTTATCCACAAAAAAAAGGCTTTGAATTGGAGCTGTAAGTAAGTGGTTAAGGAGATGGCCATGGGGCTGTGCGAAGCTTTTAGCCTAATGATACTTCCGATCACCTCTGCCGCATGAGTGAGTGCTTTTTAATGCTGAGAGGAGGATGGGTTTCAATTTCAAAGCCCTGCATGAAGTCATTTCCAGGGGTTCACAGTTCTTTACTTAACCCTTTAAGACCGGGAACGCATCTGTGGCATTTTTAGATTTCTTTGGCAATTCAAAAATAGCAAATCTACAAGCTCATTGCGCGTCACCGAGTGCCGCGCTACCGCTACGAGCTTATAGATCTGAAAATGTGTGCAAATCTTTGAATATATATATATATTTTTAAAGCTAACATATGTAACTCAAATCTTTGCTTCTGGGGGATTCTGCTTAATGTCTTCTAAATCCTAACTGTTTTTTGAAAAAAAACGTATGTTGCTATTGCTATCAGTGCATTTCTCAAACATTTTCATGTCAAGGACCCCCAAAATGATATGTATTTGGCCGCGGACCCTCATCTCAAAATATTTTGTTCCAGGGATCCCCAGAAGCAAAGATTTGAGTTAAAAATGTTTGCTTTAAAAAAAATATATATATATTCAAAGATTTGCACACATTTTTCAAGCCAAAGTAATCTTAAAATGACACAGATGCGTTCCTGGTCTTAATGGGTTAATTATCAGTTTAAAAATAGGAGAATTCACTGATCTTCTTTATGACATTGCCTGCACGGCATCACGCACGGATAGCTTTTATACTCACTGCCACGGTTAACTCACTATAGGGCTCAATTCCAATTCCACAAATTAGAATCATATATTGGCTTGTATTATACTAATATATATCTTCGCTCCCACTGATATGCCGCTGGTACTGTAAGATATTACAGTTGTGTGTGTGTGTGTGTGTGTGTGTGTGTGTGTGTGTGTGTGTGTGTGTGTGTGTGTGTGTGTGTGTGTGTGTGTGTGTGTGTGTGTGTGTGTGTGTGTGTGTGTGTGTGTGTTCGCTGTGTTCCATAGACATACTGTATCGATAAGCATCATTTACCGCAGTGTAAGCGTTGCAATTCAATCGATTTTCCGTTAAATTTGATGTGTTTGTCATTTGGTGGTCATGTGTGTGTGTGTGTGTATGCATCTGTCTGCTTGTTTGCAGAGCTAACCTCGCAAAAAGCTTGAGCAATCGGCGCCAAATTTCTTGAGCACACACACATGATGCCAGTATTGCCACTTCCATTTCATCATAATAGAAGTCAATGGGGCTTTAATGGGGGCTGAAAGCTTGGCTAAATGTGTGTAGATATGTCATAGACGACTGACGTCATAGATGACTGACATCACAGGCTGGCCCACATGAGGTGCGTGAACCACATTGGAGCCATGCCATTCCCAAAGGTCCACATGATTAGATTGTTGTTGTTGTCGTTTTCAAAGCGTCTCTTACATGACAATATACATACCGGTTCATTTTGGACAACCTAACACTGGCAGTCACTCCAGTGTTGATTTTGACAGTACATTTAGATTTAGTTTTTAGTCATAATCTTAGTCATATTTTAGTCATCTGAAAAGTTTTAGCTTTAGTCTAGTTTTAGTCGACTAAATCTCATAAGATTTTAGTCTGCTAAATTTACAGTTGATTTAGTCGACTAAAGTGTATTTTGGCGGTGCCTTGATGGTGTCATAATGGCTGATTTTACACTTGGTTGTATGCTGAAAATAGCCGATCTACAGGCTCAGAACGTCGCAGCGTGGCGCGCTGTGAGCGTTGTGAGCCTGTAGATCTGCTATTTTCAGAGCGCAACACAACATAAAATCAAATGACTTGTCTTTTAGTTCTACTGGATCTCTTCTCCACCAGTCCCTCACTAACATTTTAGTCTAGTTTTTATTTGTTGACGGAATTGTCATACATTTAGTCTCAGTTTTAGTCGTCATAGCTTAGTTTTTATTTAGTTTTCTTCAGTGAAAAAGGGTATCGTTTTAGTCCACGAAATCAACACTGAGTCACTCCTTGCTTTAACCTGCACTTCACACATGAATACGTCTAAAATTAGACAGAGGAAATAACGACTCATGTCTCCGAATCCACCCTATAACTCCTGGCTGCCTTAGAGGCTCGTCTCTCCCCAGCATGTCTGGTCCATTGTGGTTGAGAGACTTATACTGCCAGCTGTCCGCTGGCAGCTTTACTGGGAGATTTAAGGCTTCCAGGCTGGACTGGTGGTGGGCAGTGTCCGTGGCGGTTGCCCCCGCACGCCAAACACGCCAAAACACAGACCGCTCATTAATTAGCAGCCTGTCTCCTGTCCGAGCTGTGCCTGCGCGTGGCCCCTATAGAGAGAGACAGGAGCCTTTCCTTTGACAGACGCAGCACCCAAAAAGGGCCCCCGCCAGGCCAGCCTCCTCAAGTCTCAGCTGCTCAGGGCAGATAGCGACGGTAGCCCTGTTACACACAGGCTGCTGGGTGATGAATGAGCTGACAAGATTTTTCCCTCCACTCCCCTCCCCACCCACCGCACCCCTCCCCACCCACCCCACCCCTCCTTACCCACTTCCCTCCTGGAAGGGTGGGGGGGGGGGGTGGGGGGGGGGATAGGCAGCATTAGAAAGAAAGGAAGAGCGACAGGGAAAGAAATGGATTGACTTTGCGGCAGCACTATTTTTAGTGTAAGTCTGCAATTGCGCTTTATTAGTTGCAGGCTGCAAGACGGAGACATAGAGGTGGGGTTTGGGGGGTGGGGGGGTGGTTTAACCCATTCAATCCGGGGACGCATCTGTCATTTTAAGATTTCTTTGGGCTATTCTAAAATAGCAGATCTACAAGCTCACAGCTTGTACTGTAGATCTGCAATTTTTGGGAAAATCGTGTCATTTTTTGCAAATCTTTGAATATATATATTTTTTAAAGCAAACATTTTTAACTAAAAATCTTTGCTTCTGGGGGGTCCTGGAACAACATATTTTGAGATGGGAGTCCGCGGCCAAATAGATATCATTTTGGGGGTCCTTGACATGGAAAAGGCTTGGGAACCACTGATTATAGCAAGTTTATAAAAAAAAGGATCGTTAGGATTTAGAAGACATTTGTAGAATCCCCCAGAAGCAAAGATTTGAGTTAAAAATGTGCGCTTTAGAAAATATGTGTTTGTTCAAAGATTTGCAAAAATGTACATGATTTTTAAAAAAAATAGCAGATCTACAAGCTCGTAGTAGCGTGGCACAGAGTGCCGCGCTACTACGATATCTACGATATCTGCTATTTTTTTTATGGCCAAAGACATCTAAAAATGACAGATTCTTTCCCGGCTTAAATGGTTTAACCTCGAAGACAGGTGGGTGAAGGCGCTTGAGCCCCAAGATAGAGGGATGAAAAGAGGGGAGAGGGAGAGGTGAGGCAAGAGAAGGACTATATGATTCAGAGGGAGGGAGGGACAGACAGACGGACGGTCGGACGGAGGGGGTGACAGGAAAAGGCAGACAAACAAACATACACTCACTGGAACGAGAGAATTTCTGAGCAATAATCTCAGAAGCTGATGGCCTCTTTCCGTTTCTTGCACAATGTGATACCAAGAGCGTTCATATTTCATGCTTTGTTTGCGTCCGTGTTGTAGCTTCTGTCACCGCGTGGCTGGAGATTGTAGAGTGTCCGAAACATGGTAAACACATCCCGCAGGAAGCTGCGTTATGCCATGATTTCAGTGGTGGAAAAAACACAAAAAATGTTTGACTTAAGTAAAAGTATCAATGCTGCAATGTAGAAATACTCTGTTACAAGTAAAAGTCCAGAATTAAAAAATGTCTTGAGTAAAAGTACAAAAGTATTGCCATCAAAATATACTTTAAGTACCAAAAGTAAAAGTACTTGTTACGCAGAATGTCCCGTTTCTCAAATTTTTCAAATCCTTACAATAATTCCCCAAACCTCTTCTGTCTGTCCCCAAAATCTGCCCGGTTCTCCTCAGTGGCTGGAGCAATTGATCTGTATTTGCACACGGCCATTGACCATTATTAGCATGTGCACAGAACAGCGACACCAGTTTCTCACTTTCCCAAAATGTAAGCTGTTAATTAGCGTTTTTATGTAAAATAATTCGGGCTATGGGAGCTATCGTCGGCATGCTTACAGCCGTCGCCATGGTTACAGCCCCACAAGCTATTGGAGGAAGGGGTCCTTGGGGCCACATCTGTATCACAGCGATTATCAGGGTTGCCAGATCTGCTTATTATAATTTCCCCGCAAGATTTTATTTGAAAATAGCCGATATTGTGAGCTTGTAGATCTGCTATTTTCAAATAGCTCATGTATATGTTAAAGTGCTCATGCGGCCCATAGTCGCTTCTTTTCTTTTCTAGACCTGGTTGCTTGTTTCTCTCACAGAATCTGGCAACACTGGGGATTATGCTCTGACGAGTTTGGGAGGACTCATTTATTCACCTAAATGACATGGCGTCTGTTCATCTGCCTGGCCCACACGCTTTTCCCAGGCTCTCATCAGGGTCACTGTGTGCAGTCAGTCAGTGAGGCCCGCCGGGTCGGCCGTCGTGGATCTGTGTGGTCCAACTGGACTCGTTTTAAGGGATTCCTACCACACACACCACTCAAATACATGAGCCAAGCCCATTAGAAGTGCAATCTGAGTCTTGGGGTTGAATAATGTGCACTCTTCAATCCTGGCATTTCAATGGGCATTTTAACGTTTGACTTAAGGATGCAGTTTAACAGGGGCGGAATGGTCCTTTCACAAAGGACGTTTCTCTGGGATCTGGGAGAGCGGATCAATTCACACCACTATCAAATGTTGCTTTAATGCGTACCCACATCCATCAAGCAGGGTTTTTACAACACAGCTCAGACAAAGCCTTGGTTTCCTGTCGAGAGGGTGAGAGGAGAGGGGTTCGGTCTGGTCTGCTGGCTGACTTGTCTGCAGCCTCTTCAGCCACGGCCGCTCTTCATCTACAGGATTTCATTGCAAAATCACTTGGTTCGGTTGGTTTTGGTCTAACATATTTTGTGTTAACCCATGACCCTGGAACTGTGTCATTTTTAGATTTGAGCTAAAAAGCATTATTTTACACTTTGGGCTATTCAAAAATAGCAGATCTACAAGCTCATAGCGCGGCACCGAGTGCCGCGCTACGAGCTTGTAGATCTGCTATTTTTGAAAAATCGTGAAAATGTGTGCAAATCTTTGAATATATATTTTCAAAGCGAACATTTTTAACTCAAATCTTTG